>NW_027039037.1:0-45100 GCF_034236695.1 Oncorhynchus nerka
GTGCTGGGTTAGGGTTAGTTGTAGACTGTGTGGTGCTGGGTTAGGGTTAGTTGTAGACTGTGTGTGGTGCTGGGTTAGTTGTAGACTGTGTGGTGCTGGGTTAGGGTTAGTTGTAGACTGTGTGGTGCTGGGTTAGGGTTAGTTGTAGACTGTGTGGTGCTGGGTTTAGACTGTGTGTGGTGCTGGGTTAGTTGTAGACTGTGTGTGGTGCTGGGTTAGTTGTAGACTGTGTGGTGCTGTTAGGGTTAGTTGTAGACTGTGTGGTGCTGGGTTAGGTTGTAGACTGTGTGGTGCTGGGTTAGTTGTAGACTGTGTGGTGCTGGGTTAGTTGTAGACTGTGTGGTGCTGGGTTCTGTAGACTGTGTGGTGCTGGGTTAGTTGTAGACTGTGTGGTGCTGGGTTGTAGACTGTGTGTGGTAGTTGTAGACTGTGTGGTGTTCTGGTTAGTTGTAGACTGTGTGGTGCTGGGTTAGTTGTAGACTGTGTGGTGCTGTTAGGGTTAGTTGTAGACTGTGTGTGGTGCTGGGTTAGGGTTAGTTGTAGACTGTGTGGTGCTGGGTTAGGGTTGTAGACTGTGTGGTGCTGGGTTAGTTGTAGACTGTGTGTGGTGCTGGGTTAGGGTTGTAGACTGTGTGGTGCTGGGTTAGTTGTAGACTGTGTGTGTAGACTGTGTGCTGGTGCTGGGTTAGTTGTAGACTGTGTGGTGCTGGGTTAGTTGTAGACTGTGTGTGGTGCTGGGTTAGTTGTAGACTGTGTGTGTGCTGGGTTAGTTGTAGACTGTGTGTGGTGCTGGGTTAGGGTTGTAGACTGTGTGGTGCTGGGTTAGTTGTAGACTGTGTGTGGTGCTGCAGAGTGTAGACTCTGTGGTGCTGGGTTAGGGTTAGTTGTAGAGTGTGTGGTGCTGGGTTAGGGTTGTTGGGACTGTGTGTGGTGCTGGGTTAGTTGTAGACTGTGTGTGGTGCTGGGTTGTTGTAGACTGTGTGGTGCTGGGTTAGGGTTGTAGACTGTGTGGTGCTGGGTTGTTGTAGACTGTGTGGTGCTGGGTTAGGGTTACGTGTGGTGCTGGTGCTACAGAGTTGTAGACTGTGTGGTGCTGGGTTAGGGTTAGTTGTAGACTGTGTGTGGTGCTGGGTTAGGGTTAGTTGTAGACTGTGTGTGGTGCTGGGTTTAGACTGTGTGGTGCTGGGTTAGTTGTAGACTGTGTGGTGCTGGGTTAGGGTTGTAGACTGTGTGGTGCTGGGTTAGGGTAGACTAGTTGTAGACTGTGTGGTGCTGGGTTAGTTGTAGACTGTGTGTGGTGCTGGAGTTAGGGTTAGTTGTAGACTGTGTGTGGTGCTGGGTTAGGGTTAGTTGTAGACTGTGTGTGGTGCTGGGTTAGGGTTGTAGACTGTGTGTGGTGCTGGGTTCTGTGTAGACTGTGTGGGTGCTGGGTTGTTGTAGACTGTGTGGTGCTGGGTTAGGGTTAGTTGTAGACTGTGTGGTGCTGGGTTAGGGTTAGTTGTAGACTGTGTGGTGCTGGGTTAGGGTTAGTTGTAGACTGTGTGGTGCTGGTGGGTTAGTTGTAGACTGTGTGGTGCTGGGTTGTGGGTTTGTGCTGCGTTGGTGCTGGGTTGTTGTAGACTGTGTGGTGCTGGTGCTGGGTTAGTTGTAGACTGTGTGGTGCTGGGTTAGTTGTAGACTGTGTGTGGTGCTGGGTTAGTTGTAGACTGTGTGGTGCTGGGTTAGAGTGTAGACTGTGTGTGGTGCTGGGTTAGTTGTAGACTGTGTGGTGCTGGGTTAGGGTTGTAGTAGACTGTGTGTGGTGCTGGGTTAGTTGTAGACTGTGTGGTGCTGGGTTAGGGTTGTAGACTGTGTGGTGCTGGGTTGGTGCTGGTGCTGGGTTAGTTGTAGACTGTGTGGTGCTGGGTTAGTTGTAGACTGTGTGGTCCTGCTGGGTTAGTTGTAGACTGTGTGTGGTGCTGGGTTAGGGTAGTTGTAGACTGTGTGTGGTGCTGGGTTAGTTGTAGACTGTGGTGCTGGGTTAGGGTTAGTTGTAGACTGTGTGGTGCTGGGTTAGGGTTGTTAGACTGTGTGGTGCTGGGTTAGTTGTAGACTGTGTGTGGTGCTGGGTTAGGGGTTACGTGGGTGCTGTTAGTTGTAGACTGTGTGGTGCTGGGTTAGGTTGTAGACTGTGTGGTGCTGGGTTAGTTGTAGACTGTGTGGTGCTGGTGCTGGGTTAGTTGTAGACTGGTGTGGTGTCTGGGTTAGTTGTAGACTGTGTGTGGTGCTGGGTTAGTTGTAGACTGTGTGGTGCTGGGTTAGTTGTAGACTGTGTGGTGCTGGGTTAGGGTTAGTTGTAGACTGTGTGTGGTGCTGGGTTAGTTGTAGACTGTGTGGTGCTGGGTTAGGGTTGTGTGGACTGTGTGGTGCTGGGTTAGGGTTGTTGTAGACTGTGTGTGGTGCTGGGTTAGAGTGTTGTAGACTGTGTGTGGTGCTGGGGTTGTAGACTGTGTGTGGTGCTGGACGGGTTGTCTGCAGACTGTGTGGTGCTGGGTTAGGGTTAGTTGTAGACTGTGTGGTGCTGGGTTAGTTGTAGACTGTGTGTGGTGCTGGGTTAGGGTTACGGGTTGTCTAGACTGTGTGTGGTGCTGGGTTAGGGTTAGTGGTGCTGTCTGTAGACTGTGTGTGGTGCTGGGTTGGGTTAGTTGTAGACTGTGTGGTGCTGGGTTAGGTTGTAGACTGTGTGGTGCTGGGTTAGTTGTAGACTGTGTGGTGCTGGGTTAGTTGTAGACTGTGTGTGGTGCTGGGTTACAGTTAGTTGTGACTGTGTGTGGTGCTGGGTTAGGGTTAGTTGACGGGTCCTGTGTGTGGTGCTGTGTGTTGTAGACTGTGTGGTGCTGGGTTAGGGTTGTAGACTGTGGTGGTGCTGCTGGTTAGTTGTAGACTGTGTGTGGTGCTGGGTTAGTTAGTTGTAGACTGTGTGGTGCTGGGTTAGTTGTAGACTGTGTGTGGTGCTGGGTTAGGGTTAGTTGTAGACTGTGTGGTGCTGGGAGTTGTTCTGTGGTGCTGGGTTAGTTGTAGACTGTGTGGTGCTGGGTTAGGGTTAGTTGTAGACTGTGTGCTGGGTTAGGGTTACGGGTTGTAGACTGTGTGGTGCTGGGTTAGGGTTAGTTGTGTGGTGCTGTGCTGGGTTAGTGTGCTGGGTTGTGTGGTACTGGGTCCTGTCTGTAGAGTGTTCTGTGGTGCTGGGTTAGTTGTAGACTGTGTGTGGTGCTGGTGTTTGTAGACTGTGTGTGGTGCTGGTTAGGGTTAGTTGTAGACTGTGTGTGGTGCTGGGTTAGTTGTAGACTGTGTGTGGTGCTGTTAGGGTTAGTTGTAGACTGTGTGGTGCTGTTAGGGTTAGTTGTAGACTGTGTGTGGTGCTGGGTTAGGTAGACTGTGTGGTGCTGGGTTAGTTGTAGACTGTGTGTGGTGCTGGGTTAGGGTTGTAGACTGTGTGTGGTGCTGGGTTAGTTGTAGACTGTGGTGCTGGTCCTGGGTTAGTTGTAGACTGTGTGGTGCTGGGTTAGGGTTAGTTGTAGACTGTGGTGCTGGGTTGGGTTGTAGACTGTGTGGTGCTGGGTTAGTTGTAGGTGCTGTCTGGGTTAGTTGTAGACTGTGTGTGGTGCTGGGTTAGGTTGTAGTGTGTGGTGTGCTGGGTTAGTTGTAGACTGTGTGGTGCTGGGTTAGGTGTACTGTGTGTAGTGCTGGTGTGGTAGGGTAGACTGTGTGGTGCTGGGTTAGTTGTAGACTGTTGTGGTGCTGGGTTAGGGTAGACTGTGGTCCTGCTGCAGAGTGTAGACTGTGTGCTGGGTTGGGTAGTTGTAGACTGTGTGGTCCTGTCTGTAGAGTGTTGTGTGTGCTGGGTTAGGGTTGTAGACTGTGTGGTGTCTGCAGAGTGTAGACTGTGTGCTGGGTTAGGGTTACGGGTTGTAGACTGTTGTGGTGCTGGGTTAGGGTTGTAGACTGTGGTGGTGCTGCAGTTAGTTGTAGTTCTGTGTGCTGGGTTAGTTGTAGACTGTGGTCCTGTCTGTAGAGTGTTCTGTGTGCTGGTGCTGGGTTAGTTGTAGACTGTGTGGTGCTGTCTGTTAGTTGTGTTCTGTGTGCTGGGTTAGGGTTAGTTGTAGACTGTGTGGTGCTGGGTTAGTTGTAGACTGTTCTGGTGCTGGGTTAGGGTTAGTTGTAGACTGTGTGGTGCTGGGTTAGGGGGTTGTAGAGTGTTGTGTGTGCTGGGTTAGGTACTGGGTCCTGTCTTGTAGACTGTCTGTGTGCTGGGTTAGTTGTAGACTGTGTGTGGTCCTGTTGTAGACTGTGTGGTGCTGGGTTAGGTAGACTGTGGTGCTGTTGTTGTAGACTGGTGCTGGGTTAGGGTTAGTTGTAGACTGTGTGGTGCTGGGTTAGTTGTTAGACTGTGTGGTCCTGGGTAGTTGTAGACTGTGTTCTGGTGCTGGGTTAGGGTTGTAGACTGGGTGGTGCTGGGTTAGAGTGTTCTGTGTGTGCTGGGTTAGGGTTACGTGCTGGGTTGTCTGTAGAGTGTTGGTGTGGGTGCTGGGTTAGTTGTAGACTGTGTGTGGTGCTGGGTTAGGGTTAGTTGTAGACTGTTCTGGTGCTGGGTTAGGGTTGGGTCCTGTCTGCAGAGTGTTCTGTGTGCTGGGTTAGGGTTAGTTGTAGACTGTGGGTGGTGCTGCAGAGTTGTAGACTGTGTGTGGTGCTGGGTTAGTCTGTAGACTGTGTGGTGCTGGGTTAGGGTTAGTTGTAGACTGTGGGTCCTGTCTGCAGAGTGTAGACTGTGTGCTGGGTTAGGGTTAGTTGTAGACTGTGTGGTGCTGTTGCAGAGTGTGGTGCTGGGTTAGGGTTGTAGACTGTGTGGTGCTGGGTCTGCAGAGTGTTTGTGTGCTGTGGTGCTGGGTTAGGGTTAGTTGTAGACTGTTGTGTGGTGCTGGGTTGTTGTAGACTGTTGTGGTGCTGGGTTAGGGTTAGTTGTAGACTGTGTTCTGTGGGTGCTGGGTTAGTTGTAGACTGTGTGTGGTGCTGTCTGTAGACTGTGTGTGGTGCTGGGTTAGGGTAGACTGTGTGTGGTGCTGGGGGTTCTGCAGACTGTTGTGGTGCTGGGTTAGTTGTAGACTGTGTGTGGTGCTGGGTTGCAGTTGTGTTCTGTGTGCTGGGTTGGGTTAGTTGTAGACTGGGTGGTGCTGCAGAGTGTTCTGTGTGCTGTGTTGGTGCTGGGTGGGTTGTTGTAGACTGTTCTGTGTGCTGGGTTAGGGTAGACTGACGGGTCCTGTCTGCAGAGTGTTCTGGTGCTGGGTTAGTTAGTTGTAGACTGTCCTGTCTGCAGAGTGTTCTGTGTGGCTGGGTTAGGGTAGTTGTACTGGGTCCTGGTGCTGTTAGAGTTGTTCTGTGTGCTGGGTTAGGGTAGACTGTGTGGTGCTGGGTTAGTTGTAGACTGTGTGCTGGGTTGGGTTAGTTGTAGACTGTGTGGTGCTGGGTTAGAGTGTTCTGTGGTGCTGGGTTAGTTGTAGACTGTGTGGTGCTGGGTCCTGTCTGTAGACTGTGTGGTCTGTGTGCTGGGTTGGGTGGTGCTGGGTCCTGTCTGTAGACTGTTCTGTGTGCTGGGTTAGGGTACGTACGGGTCCTGTCTGCAGGTGCTTCTGTGTGTAGACTGTGTGTGGTGCTGGGTTTAGTTGTAGACTGTGTGTGGTGCTGGGTTAGTTGTAGACTGTCCTGTCTGTTAGAGTGTTCTGGTGCTGGGTTAGGGTTGTAGACTGTACGGGTCCTGTCTGTAGAGTGTTCTGTGTGCTGGGTTAGGGTACTGTGTGTGGTCCTGTCTGTAGACTGTGTGGTGCTGTGTTGGGTTAGTTGTACTGTGGTGCTGGTCCTGTCTGTAGACTGTGTGTGTGTGACTGTGGTGCTGGGTTGTTGTAGACTGTGTGGTGCTGGGTTGTCTGTAGACTGTTGTGTGGTGCTGGGTTAGTTGTAGACTGGTGGTGCTGGGTTAGTTGTAGACTGTGTGGTGCTGGGTCCTGTCTGTAGACTGTTCTGTGTGCTGGGTTAGGGGTACGACTGTGTGGTCCTGGGTTCTGTAGAGTGTGGTGCTGGGTTGGGTTAGTTGTAGACTGTGGTGCTGGTGTTAGGGTTAGTTGTAGACTGTGTGGTGCTGGGTTGTCTGTAGACTGTTCTGGTGCTGGGTTAGGGTTAGTTGTAGACTGTGTGGTGCTGCTACAGGTTGTTGTAGACTGTGTTGGGTGCGTACGGGTTGTCTGTAGACTGTTCTGTGTGCTGGGTTAGGGTAGACTGTGTGTGGTGGTCCTGTGTTGCAGAGTGTTCTGGTGCTGGGTTAGGGTTAGTTGGGTCCTGTCTGTAGAGTGTTCTGGTGCTGGGTTAGTTGTAGACTGTGTGGTCCTGTCTGTAGACTGTTGTGGTGCTGGGTTAGGGTACTGTGTGGGTCTGGGTTGTTGTAGACTGTGGTGCTGGGTGCTGGGTTAGTTGTAGACTGTGTGTGGTCCTGTCTGTAGAGTGTTCTGTGTGCTGGGTTAGACTGTGTGGTGCTGGGTTGGGTCCTGTCTGCAGAGTGTTCTGGTGCTGGGTTAGTTGTAGACTGTGTGGTGCTGCAGAGTGTTCTTGTGACTGTGTAGGGTGCTGGGTTGTTGTAGACTGTGTGTGTGCTGGGTTAGGGTTAGTTGTAGACTGTGTGGTCCTGTCTGACAGAGTGTCTGGTGTGGGTTAGGTAGACTGTGTGTGGTCCTGTCTGCAGAGTGTTCTGTGTGCTGGGTTAGGGTTACGACTGTGTGTGGTCCTGTCTGTAGAGTGTTGTGTGTGCTGGGTTAGTTGTAGACTGTGTGGTGCTGGGGGTTGTAGAGTGTGGTCTGTGTGCTGGGTTAGTTGTAGACTGTACGGGTCCTGTCTGCAGAGTGTTCTGTGGTGCTGGGTTAGGGTGTAGACTGTGTGTGGTGCGGGTCCTGTCTGCAGAGTGTTCTGTGTGCTGGGTTAGGGTAGTTGTACGGGTCCTGTCTGCTAGAGTGTTGTAGACTGTGTGGGTGCTGGGTTGTTGTAGACTGTGTGTGGTGCTGGGTTAGGGTAGACTGTGTGTGGTGCTGGGTTGGGTTGTCTGTAGACTGTTGGTGCTGGGTTAGGTAGACTGTGTGTGGTGCTGTCTACAGAGTGTTCTGGTGCTGGGTTAGGGTAGTTGTAGACTGTGTGTGGTGCTGGGTTGGGTTAGTTGTAGACTGTGTGGGTCCTAGGGTTGTTGTAGACTGTGTGGTGCTGGGTTAGGGTACTGTACTGTGTGGTCCTGTTCTGCAGAGTGTTCTGGTGCTGGGTTAGGTTAGTTGTAGACTGTGTGTGGTGCTGGGTTAGTTTGTAGACTGTGTGTGGTGCTGGGTTGTTGTAGAGTGTTCTGGTGCTGGGTTAGGGTAGACTGTGGTGGTGTCTGCAGAGTGTTCTGTGTGCTGGGTTAGGGTTACGGGTCCTGTCTGCAGAGTGTGGTGCTGGGTTAGGGTAGACTGGTGTGTGTCTGGGAGTGTTCTGTGGTGCTGGGTTAGGGTTGTAGACTGTGTGGTGGTCTGCAGAGTTGTTCTGTGTGCTGGGTTGGGTTAGGGTTGTCTACAGACTGTGTGGTGCTGGGTTAGTTGTAGACTGTGTGGTGGGTCCTGTCTTAGAGTGTTGTGTGGTGCTGGGTTGGGTTAGGTGGTGCTGTGGTGCTGGGTTGTTGTAGACTGTGTGCTGGTTAGGGTTGTTGTAGACTGTGTGTGCTGTGCTGGGTTAGGGTGGTGCTGGGTGTAGTTAGGGTCCTGTCTGTAGAGTGTTCTGTGTGCTGGGTTGGGGGTAGACGTACGGGTCCTGTCTGTAGACTGTTCTGGTGCTGGGTTAGGGTTGGGTAGACTGTGTGTGGTGCTGTTAGGGTTGTTGTAGACTGTGTGGTGCTGGGTTAGTTGTAGACTGTGTGGTGCTGGGTTAGAGTGTTCTGTGTGTGGTGCTGGGTTAGGGTTGTCTGTAGACTGTTCTGTGTGCTGGGTTAGGGTTACGGGTTGTAGACTGTTGTGTGCTGGGTTAGGGTAGACTGTGTGGTGCTGGGTTGTCTGTTGTAGACTGTTCTGGTGCTGGGTTAGGGTGTAGACTGTGGTGTCTGCAGAGTGTAGGTGTGTGCTGTTAGACTGTGTGGTGCTGGGTCCTGTCTGTAGACTGTTGTGGTGCTGGGTTGGTTGTAGACTGTGTGGGTCC
The DNA here is from genome assembly GCF_034236695.1 of Oncorhynchus nerka. Taxonomy (NCBI): domain Eukaryota; kingdom Metazoa; phylum Chordata; class Actinopteri; order Salmoniformes; family Salmonidae; genus Oncorhynchus; species Oncorhynchus nerka. The sequence goes on from NW_027039037.1 coordinate 8,236, forward strand.
TGGGTTAGTTGTAGACTGTCTGTGGTGCTGGGTTAGGGGTGACTGTGTGGTGCTGGGTCTGCAGGTGTTCTAGTGCTGGGTTGCTGGGTTAGGGTACGTGGGTTGGGTCCTGTCTGCAGAGTGTTCTGTGTGCTGGGTTGGTGCTGGTGGTGCTGGGTTGTCTGTAGACTGTTCTGGTGCTGGGTTAGGGTTGTAGACTGGTCCTGTCTGGGTTAGAGTGTTCTGTGGTGCTGGGTTAGGGTTAGTTGTAGACGGGTGCTGTCTGCAGACTGTTGTGTGTGCTGGGTTAGTTGTAGGTACTGTGTGGGTCCTGTTAGAGTGTTCTGTGTGCTGGGTTAGGGTTACGGGTCCTGTCTGTAGAGTGTTCTGGTGCTGGGTTAGGGTTGTAGACTGTGTGGGTCCTGGGTTCTGTAGAGTGTTCTGTGTGCTGGGTTAGGGTACGGGTCCTGTTGCAGACTGTGTGTGTGCTGGGTTAGGGTAGACTGGTCCTGGTTAGAGTTAGTTTCTGTGTGGTGCTGGGTTAGGGGACTGACTGTGTCCTGGTGCTTAGAGTGTTCTGTGTGCTGGGTTGTGGTGCTGGGTCCTGTTGTAGACTGTTCTGGTGCTGGGTTAGGGTAGTTGTAGTCCTGTGTGGTGCTGAGTTGTTCTGACTGTGTGGTGCTGGGTTGCGGGTTGTCTGTAGAGTGTTCTGTGTGCTGGGTTAGGGTAGACTGTGTGTGGTCCTGTCTGCAGAGTGTAGACTCTGTGTGCTGGGTTAGGGGTTGTAGACTGTGGGTCCTGTCTGCAGAGTGTTCTGTGTGTGGTGCTGGGTTACGGGTCCTGTCTGTAGACTGTTCTGGTGCTGGGTTAGTTGTAGACTGTGTGGTGCTGGTCCTGTCTAGTTGTAGACTGTTCTGTGTGCTGGGTTAGGGTAGACTGTGTGTGGTGCTGTCTGCAGAGTGTTCTGTGTGCTGGGTTAGGGTTAGTTGTAGACTGTGGGTCCTGTTGCAGAGTGTTGTGTGGTGCTGGGTTAGGTGTAGACTGTGTGGTGCTGGGTCCTGTCTGCAGAGTGTTCTGGTGCTGGGTTAGTTGTAGACTGGGTCCTGTTAGAGTGTTCTGTGTGCTGGGTTAGGGTGCTGGGTCCTGTCTGTAGAGAGTGTTCTGTGTGCTGGGTTAGTTGGACGTGTGTGGTGCTGTTACAGAGTAGTTCTGTGTGCTGGGTTAGGGTAGACTGTGGGTCCTGTCTGTAGAGTGTTCTGTGTGCTGGGTTAGGGTACTGGGTCCTGTCTGCAGAGTGTTCTGTGTGCTGGGTTAGGGTGTAGACTGTGTGTGGTCCTGTCTGCAGAGTGTTCTGTGTGCTGGGTTAGTTGTAGACTGTGTGGTGCTGCAGGTGTTCTGTGACTGTGTTGGTGCTGGGTTGTCTGTAGACTGTGTGTGTGCTGGGTTAGGGTTAGTTGTAGACTGTGTGGTGCTGTCTTAGAGTGTTGTGTGGTGCTGGGTTAGTTGTAGACTGTACGGGTGGGTTAGGGTTGTTGTAGAGAGTGTGTGTCTGTGTGACTGGGTGGTGCTGGGTTGTTGTAGACTGTTCTGGTGCTGGGTTAGGGTACGTTGGGTCCTGTCTGTGGTGCTGGGTTAGTGTAGGTCCTGTAGACTGTGTGGTGCTGTGTTGGGTTAGGTAGACTGTGTGTGGTGCTGTCTGTAGACTGTTGTGGTGCTGGGTTAGGGTTAGTTGTAGACTGTGTGGTGCTGGGTTAGTTGGACGTGTGTGTGGTCCTGTCTGCAGAGTGTGTGTGCTGGGTGCTGGGTCCTGTCTGTAGACTGTTGTGTGTGCTGGGTTAGGGTAGACTGTGTGTGGTGCTGCAGGTTGTTCTAGACTGTGTGGTAGGGTTACGGGTTGTCTGTAGACTGTTGTGGTGCTGGGTTAGGGTAGTTGTAGACTGTGTGCTGGTCCTGTTCTGCAGACTGTTGTGGTGCTGGGTTAGGGGTACGTACTGTGGTCCTGTCTTAGAGACTGTCTGGTGCTGGGTTAGGGGGTAGACTGTGTGTGGTGCTGGGTTGTCTGTAGACTGTTCTGGTGCTGGGTTAGGGTTGTAGACTGTGGTCCTGTCTGTTAGTTGTAGACTGTGTGCTGGGTTAGGGTTACGTACGGGTCCTGTCTGCAGAGTGTTCTGTGGTGCTGGGTTAGGTACGACTGGTGGTGCTGTTAGAGTGTTCTGTGGTGCTGGGTTAGGGTTAGTAGACTGTGTGTGGTGCTGCAGAGTGTTAGACTGTGTGCTGGTGTTGGGTTAGGGTCCTGTCTGCAGAGTGTGTGTGTGCTGGGTTAGGGTACGACGGGTCCTGTCTGCAGAGTTGTTTGTGACTGTGGTTGGGTGGTGTAGACTGTGTGTGCTGGGTTGTTGTAGAGTGTTGGTGCTGGGTGCTGGGTTAGTTGTAGACTGTGTGGTGCTGTCTGCAGAGTTGTTGTAGACTGTGTGTGGTGCTGGGTTGTTGTAGACTGTGTGTGGTGCTGGGTTAGGGGGTACGACTGTGGTCCTGTCTGCAGAGTTGTTCTGTGGTGCTGGGTTAGGGGGTGTAGACTGTGTGTGGTCCTGTCTGTAGAGTGTTCTGGTGCTGGGTTAGGTGTACGGGTCCTGTCTGTAGAGTGTTCTGTGTGCTGGGTTAGGGTTAGTAGACTGGGTCCTGTGGTGCAGAGTGTTCTGTGTGACTGTGTTGGTGCTGGGTTGTCTGTAGAGTGTTCTGGTGCTGGGTTAGTTGTAGACTGTGTGTGGTGCTGGGTTGTCTGTAGACTGTGTGGTGCTGGGTTGTAGACTGTGTGTGGTGCTGCTGTAGAGTGTTCTGTGTGGTGCTGGGTTAGGGTACGTACGGGTCCTGTCTGCAGAGTGTTCTGTGTGCTGGGTTAGTTGTAGACTGTGTGGTGCTGTTGCAGAGTGTTGTGTGGTGCTGGGTTAGTTGTAGACTGTGTGTGGTGCTGGGTTCTGTAGACTGTCTGTGTGCTGGGTTAGGGTTAGTACGGGTCCTGTCTGTGGTGCTGGGTTAGTTGTAGCTGGGTGCTGTGTGGTGCTGGGGTACTGTGTGGGTCCTGTCTGCAGAGTGTTCTGGTGCTGGGTTAGGGTAGACTGTGTGTGGTGCTGGGTTAGGGTTGTTGTAGACTGTTCTGGTGCTGGGTTAGGGTTAGGGTCCTGTGTGCAGAGTGTTAGTTGTAGTGCTGTGCGACTGTGTGGTGCTGGGTTAGGGTTAGTTGTAGACTGTGTGGTGCTGTCTGCAGAGTGTTGTGTGGTGCTGGGTTAGGGTAGACTGACTGTGTGGTGCTGGGTTAGTTGTAGACTGTGTGGTGCTGGGTTAGGTGTACGGGACTGTGTGGTGCTGGGTTAGGGTTGTAGACGGGTCCTGTCTGCAGAGTGTAGACTGTGGTGCTGGGTTAGGGGTACGTAGACTGTGTGGTGCTGGGTGCAGAGTGTTCTGTGTGCTGGGTTGTGTGGTGCTGGGTTGGGGTAGACTGTGTGTGGTGCTGGGTTGGGTTAGTTGTAGACTGTTCTGTGTGCTGGGTTAGGGACTGTGTGGTGTCCTGTCTGTAGACTGTGTGGTGCTGGGTTAGGGTAGACTGTGTGGTGCTGGGTTGTTGTAGAGTGTTGTGGTGCTGGGTTAGGTTAGTTGTAGGGTCCTGTCTGTGAGTGTTCTGTGTGCTGGGTTAGTTGTAGACTGTGTGTGGTGCTACGGGTCCTGTCTGTAGACTGTTCTGTGTGCTGGGTTAGGGTAGACTGTGGTCCTGTCTAGGTGTTCTGTGTGACTGGGTTGGTGCTGGGTTGTTGTAGACTGTGTGGTGCTGGGTTAGGTGTAGACTGTGTGTAGGTGTTCTGTGTGCTGACTGTGTGGTGGTTGGGTTAGTTGTAGACTGGTCCTGTGCTGGGTAGAGTGTTCTGTGTGCTGGGTTAGGTTACGTACGGGTCCTGTCTGCAGAGTGTTCTGTGCTGGGTTAGGGTAGACTGGGTCCTGTCTGCAGAGTGTAGACTGTCTGGTGCTGGGTTAGTTGTAGACTGTGTGGTGCGGGTGTAGACTGTGTGGTGCTGTTGTAGAGTGTTCTGTGTGCTGGGTTGGTGCTACGGGTCCTGTCTGTAGACTGTTCTGTGTGCTGGGTTAGGGTACGTACGGGACTGTGTGGTGCAGGTGTTCTGTAGACTGTGCTGTGTGCTGGGTTAGACTGTGTGTGGTGCTGGGTCCTGTCTGTAGACTGTGTGGTGCTGGGTTAGGGGTTGTAGACTGTGTGGTGCCTGTGCTAGAGTGTTGTGGTGCTGGGTTAGGGGTTGTAGACTGTGTGGGTCCTGTTGTAGACTGTCTGTAGAGTGTTCTGTGTGCTGGGTTAGGGACTGTACGGGTCCTGTCTGTAGAGTGTTCTGGTGCTGGGTTAGTTGTAGACTGTGTGGTGCTGCAGAGTGTTCTGTGGTGTGGGTGCTGTTAGTTAGACTGTGTGTGGTGCTGGGTCCTGTCTGCAGAGTGTTCTGTGGTGCTGGGTTAGGGGGTTACGGGTCCTGTCTGCAGAGTGTTCTGTGTGCTGGGTTAGGGTTACGTAGACTGTGTGGTGTCTGTTAGAGTGTTCTGTGTGCTGGGTTAGGGTTGTGTGTGGTCCTGTCTGTTAGAGTGTTCTGTGTGCTGGGTTGGGTTACGGGTCCTGTCTGCAGAGTGTTCTGTGTGCTGGGTTAGGGTAGACTGTGTCCTGTGCTGAGTGTTCTGTGTGCTGGGTTAGGGTACGTACTGGGTCCTGTCTGTAGACTGTGTGTGTGCTGGGTTAGGGTTAGTTGTAGACTGTGTGGTGCCTGTTGCAGAGTGTTCTGTGGTGCTGGGTTAGGGTTACGTTGGGTCCTGTCTGCAGAGTGTTCTGGTGCTGGGTTAGTTGTAGACGGGTGTGTGGTGCTGGGTTAGTGTAGACTGTGTGGTGCTGGGTTAGTTGTAGACTGCAGAGTGTTCTGTGTGCTGGGTTAGTTGTACTGTGTGTGGTCCTGTCTGTAGAGTGTTCTGTGTGCTGGGTTAGGGTTAGTTGTAGACTGTGGTCTGGGTCTGTTAGAGTGACTGTGTGTGCTGGGTTAGGGTTAGTTGTAGACTGTGTGGTGCTGTCTGCAGAGTGTTGTGTGGTGCTGGGTTAGGGTACTGTACGGGTCCTGTCTGCAGACTGTTCTGGTGCTGGGTTAGTTGTAGACTGTGTGTGGTGTGGGTTGTCTGTAGAGTGTTCTGGTGCTGGGTTGGTAGTGTGCTGGGAGTTGTTCTGTGTGTGGTGCTGGGTTACGGGTCCTGTCTGCAGAGTGTTCTGTGTGCTGGGTTAGGGTACGTTACGGGTCCTGTCTGTGAGTGTTCTGTGTGCTGGGTTGGTGCTGGGTTACGGGTCCTGTCTGCAGAGTGTTCTGGTGCTGGGTTAGTTGTACGTGTGTGGTCCTGTTGCAGACTGTTCTGTGTGCTGGGTTAGGGTAGACTGTGTGGTGCTCCTGTCTGTAGAGTGTCTGGTGCTGGGTTAGGGTAGACTGTAGACTGTGTGGTCCTGTCTGTAGAGTGTTCTGGTGCTGGGTTAGGGTACGTACGGGTCCTGTCTGTAGACTGTGTGTGGTGCTGGGTTAGTTGTAGACTGTGTGGTGCGGGTCCTGTCTGTAGACTGTTCTGGTGCTGGGTTAGGGTAGTTACGGGTCGTGTGCTGTTAGAGTTGTTGTGGTGTGTGGTGCTGGGTCCTGTCTGCAGAGTGTTCTGTGTGCTGGGTTAGGGTTAGTTGTAGACTGGGTGGTGCTGTAGAGTGTTGTAGACTGTGTGGGTGCTGGGTTGTTGTAGACTGTGTGGTGCTGGGTTAGGGTTAGTTGGGTCCTGTGGTGCAGAGTGTTCTGTGTGACTGGGTTGGTGCTGGGTTACGGGTCCTGTCTGCAGAGTGTTCTGTGTGCTGGGTTAGGGTAGACTGTGTGTGGTCCTGTTAGTTGTAGAGTGTTCTGTGTGCTGGGTTAGGGGGACTGTGTGGTGCTGGGTTGTCTGTAGAGTGTTCTGTTAGTTGTAGACTGTGTGTGCTGGGTGACTGGGTCCTGTCTGTAGAGTGTTCTGGTGCTGGGTTAGTTGTAGACTGGGTGGTGCTGCAGAGTGTTAGACTGTGTGCTGGGTTAGGGTTAGTACGGGTCCTGTCTGCAGAGTGTTCTGTGTGGTGCTGGGTTAGTTGTAGACTGTGTGGTGCGTAGGGTTGTCTGTAGACTGTTGTGGTGCTGGGTTAGGGTTACGGGTTGTCTGCAGACTGTTGGTGCTGTGCTGGGTTAGGGTAGACTGTGTGGGCTGTCTGTAGAGTGTTCTGTGTGCTGGGTTAGTTGTAGACTGTGGTCCTGTCTGCAGAGTGTGACTCTGTGTGCTGGGTTAGGGTAGACTGTGTGGTCCTGTCTGCAGACTGTGTTGGTGCTGGGTTAGGGTTAGTTGGGTCCTGTCTGCAGAGTGTTCTGTGTGACTGGGTTGGTGCTGGGTACGGGTCCTGTCTGCAGAGTGTTCTGTGTGCTGGGTTAGTTGTAGACTGTGTGGTGCTGGGTTAGTTGTTCCTGGTGCTGGGTTAGTTGTAGACTGTTCTGGTGCTGGGTTAGTTGTAGACTGTGTGGTGCTGGGGTCCTGTCTGTAGAGTGTTGTGGTGCTGGGTTAGGGTACGTACGGGTCCTGTCTGCAGAGTGTTGGTGTGTGCTGGGTTAGGGTAGACTGGGTCCTGTCTGTTAGAGTGTTCTGTGTGTGGTGCTGGGTTAGTTGGGTCCTGTCTGTAGAGTGCTGTGTGCTGGGTTAGTTGTAGACTGGGTGGTGCTGGGTTTCTGTGTGACTGGGTTGGTGCTGGGTTGTTGTAGACTGTTGTGGTGCTGGGTTAGGGTTAGTTGTAGACTGTGTGGTCCTGTCTGTAGAGTGTTCTGGTGCTGGGTTAGGGTTACGTTGGGTCCTGTGTGGTGCAGAGTTGTTAGTTGTAGACTGTGTGCTGCTGGGTTAGTTGTAGACTGTGTGTGGTCCTGTCTGTAGAGTGTTCTGTGTGCTGGGTTAGGGTACGTACGGGTCCTGTCTAGAGTGTTGTGTGTGCTGGGTTAGGGTTAGTTGGGTCCTGTCTGTGGTGCTGGGTTAGTTGTAGACTGTGTGTGCTGCAGAGTGTTAGACTGTGGTGCTGGGTTAGGTTGTAGACGGGTCCTGTCTGCAGAGTGTTCTGTGTGCTGGGTTGGTGCTACGTACGGGTCCTGTCTGCAGAGTGTTCTGTGTGCTGGGTTAGTTGTAGACTGTGTACGGGTCCTGTCTGCAGAGTGTTCTGGTGCTGGGTTAGGGTTGTAGACTGTCCTGGTGCAGAGTGTTCTGTGTGCTGGGTTAGGGTACGTGGGTCCTGGGTTCTACAGAGTGTTCTGGTGCTGGGTTAGGGTTGTAGACTGTGTGGTCCTGTCTGCAGAGTGTTCTGTGTGCTGGGTTGGTGCTGGGTTGTCTGTAGAGTGTTCTGTGTGCTGGGTTAGGGTTAGTTGTAGACGGGTCCTGTCTGCTAGAGTGTTCTGTGTGCTGGGTTAGGGTACGTACGGGTCCTGTCTGTAGAGTGTTCTGGTGCTGGGTTAGGGTACGTACGGGTCCTGTCTGTGGTGCTGGTGTTGGGTTAGGTTGTAGACTGTGTGGTCCTGTCTGGGTTAGTTGTAGACTGTGTGTGGTGCTGGGTTAGGGTAGTACGTGGTCCTGTCTACAGAGTGTTCTGTGGTGCTGGGTTAGGGTAGACTGTGTGGTCCTGTCTGCAGAGTGTTCTGTGTGCTGGGTTACTGGGTGGTGCTGGGTCCTGTTGCAGACTGTCTGTGTGCTGGGTTAGGGTTACGTTGGTCCTGTCTGTAGAGTGTTCTGGTGCTGGGTTAGTTGGGACTGTGTGTGGTCCTGTCTGCAGAGTGTTCTGTGGTGCTGGGTTAGGGTTACGGGTCCTGTGGTGCAGAGTGTTCTGTGTGCTGGGTTGTGTGTGTGGTGCTGGGTTCTGCAGACTGTTGTGTGTGCTGGGTTAGGTTGTAGACGGGTCCTGTCTGTTAGAGTGTTCTGTGTGCTGGGTTAGTTGTAGACTGTGTGTGGTGCTGGGTTAGGGTTAGTTGTAGACTGGGTGGTGTCTGCAGAGTGTTCTGTGTGCTGGGTTAGGGTGCTGGGTCCTGTCTGTAGAGTGTGGTTGCTGGGTTAGTTGTAGACTGTGGTGCTGTTCTGTAGAGTGTTCTGGTGCTGGGTTAGGGTAGACTGTGTGTGGTCCTGTCTGTAGAGTGTGTGGTGCTGGGTTAGTTGTAGACTGTGTGCTGGTCCTGTTCTGTAGAGTGTTCTGGTGCTGGGTTAGGGTAGTTGACTGGGTCCTGTCTGCAGAGTGTTCTGTGTGCTGGGTTAGGGTAGACTGTGTGGTGCTGGGTCCTGTCTACAGAGTGTGTGGTGCTGGGTTTAGTTGGGTCCTGTGTGCTGAGTGTTTGTGTGCTGGGTTGGGTGGGTGGGTTAGTTGTAGACTGTGTGTGTGCTGGGTTAGTTGTAGACTGGGTGGTGTCTGCAGAGTGTTCTGTGTGCTGGGTTAGGGTACGTACGGGTCCTGTCTGCAGAGTGTTGTGTGTGCTGGGTTAGGGTTAGTTGTAGACGGGTCCTGGTGCTAGAGTGTTCTGTGTGCTGGGTTGGGTTACGGGTCCTGTCTGTAGAGTGTTCTGTGTGCTGGGTTAGGTACGTACTGGGTCCTGTCTGTAGAGTGTTCTGTGTGCTGGGTTAGGGTTACGGGTCCTGTGGTGCAGAGGTTAGTTGTGACTGTGTGGTGCTGTTAGGGTTAGTTGTAGACTGTGTGGTGCTGGGTTAGGGTTACGTACGGACTGTCCTGTCTGTTAGAGTGTTCTGTGTGCTGGGTGCTGGGTTACGGGTCCTGTCTGTAGAGTGTTCTGTGTGCTGGGTTAGGGGTGTAGACTGGGTGGTGCTGTCTTAGAGTGTAGACTGTGTGTGGGCTGGGTTACGGGTTGTCTGTAGAGTGTTCTGTGTGCTGGGTTAGGGTAGTTGACTGTGTGGTCCTGTCTGGGTAGAGTGTTCTGTGTGCTGGGTTAGGGTAGACTGTCCTGTCTGCAGAGTGTTCTGTGTGCTGGGTGCTGGGTTAGTTGTAGACTGGTGTGGTCTGTTAGAGTGTTCTGTGTGCTGTGTGTGTGTGGTGCTGGGTCCTGTCTGTAGAGTGTTCTGTGTGCTGGGTTAGGGGTAGACTGTGTGGTGCTGTTCTGTAGACTGTGTGTGGTCTGGGGGTTGTAGACTGTGGGTCCTGTCTGCAGAGTGTTCTGTGTGCTGGGTTTACTGGGTCCTGTCTGCAGAGTGTTCTGTGTGCTGGGTTAGGGTTAGTTGTAGACTGTGGTCCTGTCTGCAGAGTGTTCTGTGTGCTGGGTTGGGTTACGGGTCCTGTCTGCAGAGTGTTCTGTGTGCTGGGTTAGGGGTTGTAGACTGTGGGTCCTGTCTGCAGAGTGTTCTGTGTGCTGGGTTAGGGTACTGTACGGGTCCTGTCTGTAGACTGTTCTGTGTGCTGGGTTAGGGTTGTACGGGTCCTGTCTGCAGAGTGTTCTGTGTGCTGGGTTCTGTGGTGCTGCAGAGTGTTTGTAGACTGTGTGGTGCTGGGTTGCAGGGTTGTAGACTGTGTGGTGCTGGGTTAGGGTAGACTGGGTCCTGTCTGCAGAGTGTTCTGTGTGCTGGGTTAGGGTACGTACTGGGTCCTGTCTGCAGAGTGTTCTGTGTGCTGGGTTAGGGTACGTACGGGTCCTGTCTGCAGAGTGTTCTGTGTGCTGGGTTAGGGTAGACTGTGGGTGGTGTCTGCAGAGTGTTCTGTGTGCTGGGTTAGGGTTGTAGACTGGGTCCTGTCTACAGAGTGTTCTGTGTGCTGGGTTAGTTGTAGACTGTACGGGTCCTGTCTGTAGAGTGTTCTGTGTGCTGGGTTAGGGGTACGTAGACTGGGTCCTGTCTGCAGAGTGTTCTGTGTGCTGGGTTAGGTACGTACGGGTCCTGTCTGCAGAGTGTTCTGTGTGCTGGGTTAGGGTACGTTGGGTCCTGTCTGTAGAGTGTTCTGGTGCTGGGTTAGGGTAGACTGTGTGGTGCTGGTCCTGTCTGCAGAGACTGTTCTGTGTGCTGGGTTAGGGTACGACGTGGTCCTGTCTGCAGAGTGTTCTGTGTGTGGTGCTGGGTTAGGTTACGGGTCCTGTCTGCAGAGTGTTCTGTGTGCTGCTGGGTTAGGGTACGTACGGGTCCTGTTCTGTAGAGTGTTCTGTGTGCTGGGTTAGGGGGTAGACTGTGTGGTGCTGGGTCCTGTCTGTAGAGTGTTGGTGTGTGCTGGGTTAGGGACTGTGGTGGTCCTGTCTGCAGAGTGTTCTGTGTGCTGGGTTGGGTTAGTTGTAGACTGTGTGGTGCTGGGTTAGGGTGTAGACTGTGGTCCTGTCTGCAGAGTGTTCTGTGTGCTGGGTTAGGGTACGACTGTGTGTGGTCCTGTCTGTTGTAGAGTGTTCTGTGGTGCTGGGTTAGGGTTACGTACGGGTCCTGTCTACAGAGTGTTCTGTGTGCTGGGTTAGGGTAGACTGGGTCCTGTCTGCAGAGTGTTCTGTGTGCTGGGTTAGGGTGCTACGGGTCCTGTCTGCAGAGTGTTCTGTGTGCTGGGTTAGGGTTGTACGGGACTGTGTGTGGTGCCTGTCTGCAGAGTGTTCTGTGTGCTGGGTTAGGGTACGTAGACTGTGTGGGTCCTGTCTTAGAGTGTGTGTGGTGCTGGGTTAGTTGTAGACTGTGTGGGTCCTGTCTGCAGAGTGTTCTGTGTGCTGGGTTAGGGTAGACTGTGTGGTGCGGGTCCTGTCTGTAGAGTGTTGGTGTGTGCTGGGTTAGTTGTAGACTGTGTGTGGTGCTGGGTTAGAGTGTTCTGTGACTGCTGGGTTGGGTTACGGGTCCTGTCTGTAGAGTGTCTGTGTGCTGGGTTAGGTTGTAGACTGTGTGGTCCTGTCTGCAGAGTGTTCTGTGGTGCTGGGTTAGGTAGTGTGGTGCGGGTTGTCTGTAGAGTGTTCTGTGTGCTGGGTTAGGGTTAGTACGGGTAGACTGTGTGTGGTGCTGGGTTAGGGTTACTGTGGGTCCTGTCTGCAGAGTGTTCTGTGTGCTGGGTTAGGGTACGACTGTGGGTCCTGTCTGTAGAGTGTTCTGTGTGCTGGGTTAGGGTTGTACGACTGGTCCTGTCTGCAGAGTGTTCTGTGTGCTGGTGCTGGGTACTGTGTGTGGTGCTGGTTAGGGTTAGTTGTAGACTGTGTGTGGTGCTGGGGGTCCTGTCTGCAGAGTGTTCTGTGTGCTGGGTTAGGGTACGACTGTGTGGTCCTGTCTGTAGAGTGTTCTGTGTGCTGGGTTGGGTTACGTAGACGGGTCCTGTCTGTAGAGTGTTCTGGTGCTGGGTTAGGGTAGACTGTGTGGTCCTGTCTGCAGAGTGTCTGTGTGCTGGGTTAGGGTTAGTTGTAGACTGTGGTGCAGGTGTTTGTGTGACTGTTGGTGCTGGGTTGTTGTAGACTGTTCTGTGTGCTGGGTTAGGGTTACGGGTCCTGTCTGTAGAGTGTTCTGTGTGCTGGGTTAGGGTAGACGTGTGGGTCCTGGGTTGTTAGTTGTAGACAGAGTGTTTGTGTGTGGTGCTGGGTTAGGGTTACGTTGGGTCCTGTCTGCAGAGTGTTCTGGTGCTGGGTTAGGGTTACGTAGACTGGGTGGTGCTGCAGAGGTTCTGTGTGACTGTGTGGTGTGGTACGGGTTGTCTGTAGAGTGTTCTGTGTGCTGGGTTAGTTGTAGACTACGGGTGCTGTCTAGGGTTAGAGTGTTCTGTGTGCTGGGTTAGGGTAGACTGTCCTGTCTACAGAGGGTTAGTTGTGACTGTGTGGTGCTGGGTTGTCTGCAGACTGTTCTGGTGCTGGGTTAGGGTTAGTTGTAGACTGGGTGGTGTCTGCAGAGTGTTCTGTGTGCTGGGTTGGTGCTACGGGTCCTGTCTGTAGACTGTTCTGGTGCTGGGTTAGTTGTAGGTGTGGTGCTGGGTCCTGTCTGTAGAGTGTTCTGGTGCTGGGTTAGTTGTAGACTGTGTGCTGGTCCTGTTGCAGAGTGTTCTGTGGTGCTGGGTTAGGGGGTAGACTGGGTCCTGTCTACAGAGTGTTCTGTGTGCTGGGTTAGGGTACGTACGGGTCCTGTCTGCAGAGTGTTCTGTGTGCTGGGTTAGGGTACGTGTGGGTCCTGTCTGCAGAGTGTTCTGTGGTGCTGGGTTAGGGTTGTACTGTGTGCTGGTGCTGGGTTAGTTGTAGACTGTGGTCCTGTTGCAGACTGTTGTGGTGCTGGGTTAGGGTTGTAGACTGTGTGGGTCCTGTCTGTAGACTGTTCTGGTGCTGGGTTAGGGTGTAGACTGTGGGTCCTGTTGCAGAGACTGTTCTGTGGTGCTGGGTTAGGGTTACGGGTCCTGTCTGCAGAGTGTTCTGTGGTGCTGGGTTAGGTTGTAGACTGTGTGTGGTGCTGTTGCAGAGTGTTCTGTGTGCTGGGTTAGTTGTAGACTGTACGGGTCCTGTCTGCAGAGTGTTCTGTGTGCTGGGTTAGGTTGTAGACTGTGGGTCCTGTCTGTAGAGTGTTCTGTGTGCTGGGTTAGGGTACGACTGGGTCCTGTCTGTTAGAGTGACTGTGTGGTGCTGGGTTAGGTACGTACGGGTCCTGTCTGCAGAGTTAGTGTTCTGTGTGCTGGGTTAGGGTGGGTTGTTGTAGACTGTGTGGTGCTGGGTTACGGGTCTGTCTGTAGAGTGTTCTGTGTGCTGGGTTAGGGTACGACTGTGTGGGTCTGTTAGGGTTAGTTGTAGACTGTGTGGTGCTGGGTTGTCTGTAGAGTGTGTCTGTGTGCTGGGTTAGTGGTGCGTTACGGGTCCTGTCTGTAGACTGTGTGGTGCTGGTGCTGGGTTAGTTGTAGACTGTGTGGTGCTGGGTTAGTTGTAGACTGTGTGGTGCTGGGTTAGGGTTAGTTGTGTCTGTGTGTGTGCTGGGTTAGTTGTAGACTGTGTGTGGTGCTGTTCTGTAGAGTGTTCTGTGTGCTGGGTTAGGGTTAGTTGTAGACTGTGGTCCTGGGTTAGTTGTAGACTGCAGAGTTGTGTGTCTGTGTGCTGGGTTAGGGTAGACTGTACGTGGTCCTGTCTGCAGAGTGTTCTGTGTGCTGGTGCTAGGGTTAGTTGGTCCTGTCTGTAGAGTGTTCTGACTGTTGCTGGGTCCTGTTGTAGAGTGTTCTGTGTGCTGGGTTAGTTTGTAGACTGTGTGGTCCTGTCTGCAGAGTGTTGTGTGGTGCTGGGTTAGGGTTAGTTGTAGACTGTGTGGTCCTGTCTGCAGAGTGTTCTGTGTGCTGGGTTAGGTAGACTGTGTGGGTCCTGTCTGTAGAGTGTTCTGTGTGCTGGGTTAGTTGTAGACTGTGTGGGTCCTGTCTGTAGAGTGTTCTGGTGCTGGGTTAGTTGTAGACTGTACGGGTGCTGTCTGCAGAGTGTTGTGTGTGCTGGGTTGGGTAGACTGTGACTGGTGGTGCTGGGTTAGTTGTAGACTGTGTGGTGCTTCTGCAGAGTGTTCTGTGTGCTGGGTTAGTTGTAGACTGGGTCCTGTCTGTAGAGTGTTCTGTAGACTGTGTTGGTGCTGGGTCCTGTCTGTAGACTGTGTTCTGTGGTGCTGGGTTAGACTGGGTACGTACGGGTCCTGTCTGCAGAGTGTTCTGTGGTGCTGGGTTAGGTTGTAGACTGTACGGGTCCTGTCTGCAGAGTGTAGACTGTGTGTGGTGCTGGGTTAGGGTAGTTGTACGGGTCCTGTCTGTAGGTGCTGGGTGCTGGGTTAGACTTGTGTGGTGCTGGGTGCTGGGTTGTTGTAGACTGTTCTGTGGTGCTGGGTTAGGGTTGTAGACTGTACGGGTCCTGTCTACAGAGTGTTCTGTGTGCTGGGTTAGGGTTAGTTGTAGACTGTCTGTGGTGCTGGGTTCTGTGTGACTGGGTGGTGCTACGGGTTGTCTGTAGACTGTTCTGGTGCTGGGTTAGGTAGACTGTGTGGTCCTGTCTTAGAGTGTTCTGTGTGCTGGGTTAGGGTTAGTTGTAGACTGTGTGGTCCTGTCTGCAGAGTGTTGTGTGGTGCTGGGTTAGGGTTAGTTGTAGACTGTGTGTGGTGCTGTCTGTAGAGTGTTCTGTGTGCTGGGTTAGGGGTAGACTGTGTGGGTCCTGTTAGTTGTAGAGTGTTCTGTGTGCTGGGTTAGGGTTACGGGTCCTGTCTGCAGAGTGTTCTGTGTGCTGGGTTAGGGGTAGACTGTGTGGTCCTGTCTACAGACTGTTCTGTGGTGCTGGGTTAGGGTTAGTTGTAGACTGTGTGTGGTGCTGGGTTAGAGTGTTCTGACTGTGCTGGTGCTGGGTTACGGGTCCTGTCTGTAGACTGTTCTGGTGCTGGGTTAGGGTACGGGTTGTAGACTGTGTGTGTGCTGGGTTAGGGTACTGTACTGTGTGGTGCTGTCTGTAGAGTGTTCTGGTGCTGGGTTGGGTTGGTGCTGGGTGGGTTAGTTGTAGACTGTGTGTGGTGCTGGGTTAGTTGTAGACTGTGTGTGGTGCTGGGTTAGGGTTAGAGTGTTCTGTGTGCTGGGTTGGGTTAGTTGTAGACTGGTGCTGGTACGGGTCCTGTCTGTAGACTGTGTGGTGCTGGGTTAGGGTGACTGTGGTCCTGTCTAGGGTTAGTTGTAGACTGTGTGGTGCTGGGGGTTGTCTGTAGAGTGTTCTGTGGTGCTGGGTTAGGGTAGACTGTGTGGTCCTGTCTGTAGAGTGTTCTGGTGCTGGGTTAGGGTTGTACGGGACTGTCTGCAGAGTGTTCTGGTGCTGGGTTAGTTGTAGACTGTGTGTGGTCCTGTGGTCTGGGTTAGGGTTAGTTGTAGACTGTTGTGGTGCTGGGTTAGTTGTAGACTGTGTGGTGCAGAGTGTTCTGTGTGACTGGGTTGGTGCTGGGTCCTGTCTGTAGAGTGTTCTGTGTGCTGGGTTAGGTTGTACGACTGTGTGTGGTGCTGTCTGTAGACTGTGTGTGTGCTGGGTTAGGGTGTAGACTGTGGGTCCTGTCTGTTAGAGACTGTTCTGGTGCTGGGTTAGGGTACTGTACGGGTCCTGGGTGCAGAGTGTTCTGTGTGCTGGGTTAGGGTACTGTGTGGGTCCTGGGTTGCAGAGTGTTCTGGTGCTGGGTTAGGGTTAGTTGTAGACTGTGTGGTGCCTGTCTGTAGACTGTTCTGTGTGCTGGGTTAGGGTACGTAGACTGGGTGGTCTGCAGAGTAGAGACTGTTCTGTGTGCTGGGTTAGGGTAGACTGTACGGGTGTGCTGCAGAGTTGTTTGTAGACTGTGTGGTGCTGGGTTGGGTGTGCTGGGTCCTGTTGTAGACTGTGTTGCTGTGTTGGGTTAGTTGTAGACTGTGTGGTCCTGTCTGGGTTAGAGTGTTCTGTGTGCTGGGTTAGGGTTAGTTGGGTCCTGTGGTGCTAGAGTGTTCTGTTAGTTAGACTGTGTGTGTGGTGCTGGGTTAGTTGTAGACTGGGTGGTGCTGCAGAGTGTTCTGTGGTGCTGGGTTAGGTTGTAGACTGTGTGGGTCCTGTCTGTAGACTGTGTGTGTGCTGGGTTAGGGACGTGTGGGTCCTGTCTGCAGAGTGTTCTGTGGTGCTGGGTTAGACTGTGTGGTGCTGGGTTGTCTGTAGACTGTGTGTGTGCTGGGTTAGGGTTAGTTGTAGACTGTCCTGGTGCTAGAGTGTTCTGTGTGCTGGGTTAGGGTAGACTGTGCGTGGTCCTGTCTGTAGAGTGTTGTGGTGCTGGGTTAGGGTTAGTTGTAGACTGTGTGGTGCTGGGTTGTTGCAGACTGTGTGTGGTGCTGGGTTAGGGGTTAGTTGTAGACTGTGTGGTCCTGTCTGTAGAGTGTTCTGTGTGCTGGGTTAGGGTAGACTGGGTCCTGTCTGCAGAGTGTTCTGTGTGCTGGTGCTGGGTTAGGGTTGTGTAGACTGTGTGTGTGTGCTGGGTTAGTTGTAGACTGTGTGTCCTGCTGGGTTAGAGTGACTCTGTGTGCTGGGTTAGTTGTAGACTGTGGTCCTGTCTGCAGAGTGTTGTGTGGTGCTGGGTTAGGGTACGTACGGGTGGTGTCTGCAGAGTGTTCTGTGCTGGGTGCTGGGTTACGGGTCCTGTCTGCAGACTGTTGTGGTGCTGGGTTAGGGTAGACTGTGTGTGGTCCTGTTCTGTAGAGTGTTCTGGTGCTGGGTTTAGTTGTAGACGGGTGGTGTCTGCAGAGTGTTCTGTGTGTGCTGGGTTGGGGTAGACTGTGGGTCCTGTCTGTAGAGTGTTGTGGTGCTGGGTTAGGGACTGTGTGGTGCTGTAGTTGTAGACTGTGTCTGTGTGCTGGGTTAGTTGTAGACTGTGTGGTGCTGGGGTTGTAGACTGTGTGGTGCTGTTCTGTAGACTGTTCTGTGCTGGGTTAGGGTTGTGTGGTGCTGGTTAGAGTGTAGACTGTGGTGTGTGGTACTGGGTCCTGTCTGCAGAGTGTTCTGTGTGCTGGGTTAGTTGGACTGTGTGTGGTCCTGTCTGTAGACTGTTCTGTGGTGCTGGGTTAGGTAGTTGTAGACGGGTGGTGCTGTTAGAGTTGTTGTGTGCTGGGTTGGTGCTGGGTTGTTGCAGACTGTTCTGTGGTGCTGGGTTAGGGGTGTAGACGGGTGTGTGGTGCTGAGTTGTTAGACTGTGTGTGCTGGGTTTAGACTGTGGTGCTGGGTCCTGTCTGCAGAGTGTTCTGGGTGCTGGGTTAGTTGGACTGTGTGGTGTCCTGTCTGCAGAGTGTTCTGTGTGCTGGGTTAGGGTAGTTGTAGACTGGGTCCTGGTTAGAGTGTTCTGTGTGCTGGGTTGGTGCTGGGTTGTCTACAGACTGTGTGGTGCTGTAGTTGTAGACTGTGTGGTGCTGGGTTAGGTGTAGACTGTGTGTGGTGACGGGTCCTGTTGTAGACTGTGTGTGTGCTGGGTTAGGGGTTGTAGACTGGTCCTGTCTGCAGAGTGTTGTGTGGTGCTGGGTTAGGGGTTGTACGGGTGGTGCTGGGTTGTTAGAGTGTTCTGTGTGGTGCTGGGTTAGGGGTAGACTGTGGTGGTGCTGTTGGGTCCTGTGGTGCTGGGTTAGTTGTAGACTGTGTCTGTGTGTGGTTGTAGACTGTGGTGCTGGGGTTAGTACGGGTCCTGTCTACAGAGTGTTCTGTGCTGGGTTAGACGTGTGTGGTCCTGTCTGTAGACTGTTCTGTGTGCTGGGTTAGGGTTACGTGGGTCCTGTCTGCAGAGTGTTCTGGTGCTGGGTTAGGGTTGTAGACTGTGTGGTGCAGGGAGTGTAGACTGTGTGTGCTGGGTTAGGGACTGTGTGTGGTCCTGTCTGTAGAGTGTTGTGGTGCTGGGTTAGGTGTGTGTGGTGCTGTTAGTTGTAGAGTGTTCTGGTGCTGGGTTAGGGTAGACTGTGTGTGGTGCTGGGTTAGTTGTAGACTGTGTGTGGTGCTGGGTTAGTGTAGACTGTGGTCTGCTGGGTTAGAGTGTTCTGTGTGCTGGGTTAGGGTAGACTGTGTGGTGCTGGGTTGTCTGTAGAGTGTTGTGGTGCTGGGTTAGGGTGTAGACTGGGTGGTGTCTGCAGAGTGTTCTGTGTGCTGGGTTAGTTGTACGACTGGTGGTGCTGCAGAGTTGTAGACTCTGTGTGCTGACTGCTGGTGGTGCTGGGTTGTCTGTAGAGTGTTCTGTGTGCTGGGTTGGGTTAGGGTAGACTGTGTGGGTGCTGTTCTGTAGACTGTGTGTGGTGCTGGGTTGTTGTAGACTGTGGTGCTGGGTTAGGTTGTAGACTGTGTGGTGCTGGGTTGTTGTAGACTGTGTGGTGCTGGGTTAGGGTTGTGCTGTGTGGTGGTTAGGGTTAGTTGTAGACTGTGTGTGGTGCTGCAGAGTGTTGTTGTAGACTGTGTGTGGTGCTGGGTCCTGTTGTAGACTGTTCTGTGTGCTGGGTTAGTTGTAGACTGTGGTCCTGTCTGCAGAGTGTTCTGTGGTGCTGGGTTAGGGTTACTGTGGTCCTGGTCTGCAGAGTGTAGACTGTGTGTGCTGGGTTGGTGTGTGGTTACGGGTTGTTGTAGAGTGTTGTGTGGTGCTGGGTTAGGGTAGACTGTACGGGTCCTGGTTCTGTAGACTGTGTGGTGCTGGGTTAGGGTTAGTTGTAGACTGTGTGGTGCTGTTAGAGTGTTCTGTGGTGCTGGGTTAGGGTTGGGTAGACTGTGGGTCCTGTTGCAGACTGTGTGTGTGCTGGGTTAGGGTACTGTGTACGGGTCCTGTCTGCAGAGTGTTCTGTGTGCTGGGTTAGTTGTAGACTGTGGTCCTGTCTGTTAGAGTGTTCTGTGTGCTGGGTTAGGGTTAGTTGTAGACTGTGTGGTCCTGTCTGTAGAGTGTTCTGTGTGCTGGGTTAGTTGTAGACTGTGTGTGGTGCTGTTAGGGTTGCAGAGTGTTCTGGTGCTGGGTTAGGTAGACTGTGTGTGGTGCCTGTAGACTGGTGCTGGTGCTGGGTTAGTTGTAGACTGTTCTGTGGTGCTGGGTTAGTTGTAGACTGTGGTCCTGTCTGCAGAGTGTCTGTGTGCTGGGTTAGGTACGTGTGTGGTGCTGTCTGCAGAGGTTCTGTGTGCTGTGTTGGTGCTGGGTTGTTGTAGACTGTTCTGTGTGCTGGGTTAGTTGTAGACTGTGTGGGTGCTGTAGGGTTGTTGTAGACTGTTCTGGTGCTGCTGGGTTAGGTGTAGACTGTGTGTGGTGCTGGGTTAGTTGTAGACTGTTGGTGCTGTGCTGGGTTAGTTGTAGACTGGGTGGTGTCTGCAGAGTGTAGACTGTGTGGTGCTGGGTTAGGGTTGTTGTAGACTGTTGTGGTGCTGGGTTAGGGTAGACTGTGTGGTGCTGGGTTGTCTGCAGAGTGTTCTGTGTGCTGGGTTAGGGTAGACTGTGTGGTGCTGGGTTCTGTAGAGTGTTCTGTGTGCTGGGTTAGTTGTAGACTGTGGTGCTGTCTGCAGAGTGTTGTGTGTGCTGGGTTAGGGTAGACTGTGGTGGTGCCAGAGTGTTAGTTGTAGACTGGGTGCTGGGTTAGGGTTGTTGTAGAGTGTGGTCTGGTGCTGGGTTAGGGACTGTGTGGGTGCTGGGTTGGTTAGAGTGACTTCTGTGGTGCTGGGTTAGGGCCCGGACTCCTGTCTGCAGAGTGTAGACTGTGTGCTGGGTTAGGGTTGGTTGTCCTGTCTGTAGAGTGTTGGGTTGTAGACTGTGTGGTGCTGGGTTAGGGTTAGTTGTAGACTGTGTGTCCTGCTGGGAGTGTTCTGTGTGTGGGTGCTGGGTTACGGGTTGTCTGTAGACTGTTCTGGTGCTGGGTTAGGGTTACGGGTTGTCTAGAGTGTGTGTGCTGGGTTGGGTTAGTTGTAGACTGGGTGGTGTCTGCAGAGTTGTTCTGTGTGGTGCTGGGTTAGGGTAGACTGTGTGGGTGCTGTTACAGACTGTTCTGTGGTGCTGGGTTAGTTGTAGACTGTGTGGGTCCTGTCTGTAGAGTGTTCTGGTGCTGGGTTAGTTGTAGACTGTGGTGCTGTTCTGTAGACTGTTCTGGTGCTGGGTTAGGGTACGTGGGTCCTGTCTGCAGAGTGTTCTGTGTGCTGGGTTAGGGTTACGTTGGGTCTGTGTGGTGCTGGGCAGAGTTGTGTAGACTGTGTGGTGCTGGGTTAGGGTTAGTTGTAGGGTCCTGTCTGCAGAGTGTTCTGTGTGCTGGGTTAGGGTAGTTGGGTCCTGTCTGTTAGAGTGTTCTGGTGCTGGGTTAGGTGTAGACTGGGTGCTGGGTCTGTTAGTTGAGACTGTGTGGTGCTGGGTTAGGGGTTGTAGACTGTGTGTGGTGCTGGGTTAGTTGTAGACTGTGTGGTCCTGTCTGCAGAGTGTTCTGTGTGCTGGGTTAGGGTTGTACTGTGGTGGTGCTGGGTTAGTTGTAGACTGTTGTGGTGCTGGGTTAGGGTAGACTGTGTGTGGTGCTGGGTTAGAGTGTAGACTGTGTGTGCTGGGTTAGTTGTAGACTGTGGGCTGGGTTAGTTGTAGACTGTGTGTGGTGCTGTCTGCAGGGTTAGACTGTGTGGTGCTGGGTTAGGGTTAGTTGTAGACTGTGTGGTGCTGGGTCCTGTCTGTAGAGTGTTCTGTGGTGCTGGGTTAGGGTGGGTTAGTTGTACTGGTCCTGGTGCTGGGAGTGTTCTGTGGTGCTGGGTTAGTTGTAGACTGTGTGGTGCTGTTGTAGAGTGTCTGTGCTGGGTTAGTTGTAGACTGTGGTGGGTCCTGTAGTTGTAGACTGTGTGTGGTGCTGGGTTAGGGTAGACTGTGTGTGGTCCTGTCTGCAGAGTGTTCTGTGTGGTGCTGGGTTAGGGGTTGTAGACTGTGTGTGGTGCTGTTGCAGAGTGTTCTGTGGTGCTGGGTTAGGGTTGTAGACTGTGGTCCTGTCTAGGGTTAGTTGTGACTCTGTGGTGCTGGTTAGGGTTACTGGTGTGGTGCTGGGTTAGTTGTAGACTGTGTGGTGCTGGTGTTGGGTTGTTGTAGACTGTTGTGGTGCTGGGTTAGGTTGTAGACTGTGTGGTGCTGGGTCCTAGGGTTAGTTGTGCAGACTGTGTGTGGTGCTGGGTTAGGGTTAGTTGTAGACTGTGTGTGCTAGTGTTCTGGTGCTGGGTTAGGTTAGTGGTCCTGTCTGTTAGAGTGTTAGACTGTGGTGCTGGGTTAGGGGTTGTAGACTGTGGTCCTGTCTGGGTTAGTTGTAGAGTGTTCTGTGGTGCTGGGTTACTGTGTGGTGCTGGGTTGTTGTAGAGTGTTCTGTGTGCTGGGTTAGGGTAGTTGTAGACTGGTCCTGTGCTGCAGAGTGTTCTGTGTGACTGTGTGGTGCTGGGTTAGGGGTAGACTGTGTGTGGTGCTGTTAGGGTTAGTTGTAGACTGTGTGGTGCTGGGTTGTTGTAGACTGTGTGGTGCTGGGTTAGGGTTGTGCAGACTGTGTGTGGTGCTGGGTTAGGGTACTGTGGTGGGTCCTGTCTGCAGAGTGTTCTGTGGTGCTGGGTTAGTTGTAGACTGTGTGGTGCTGGGTTGCAGAGTGTTCTGTGTGCTGGGTTAGTTGTAGACTGTGTGGTGCTGGGTTGCAGTTGTGACTGTGGTGCTGGGTTAGGGTTAGTTGTAGACTGTGGTGTCCTGTCTGTAGAGTGTAGACTGTGTGCTGGGTTAGGGTTAGTTGTAGACTGTCTGCAGAGTGTTCTGACTGTGTGTGGTGCTGGGTTAGTTGGACTGTGTGGTGCTGCAGAGTGTAGACTGTGTGCTGGGCTGGGTTACGGGTCCTGTCTGTAGAGTGTGTGACTGTGTGGTGCTGGGTTAGGGTAGTTGTAGACTGTGGTGTGGTGCTGGGTTAGTTGTAGACTGTGTGTGGTGCTGGGTTAGTTGTGACTGTGTGCTGGTGCTGGGTTAGTTGTAGACTGTGTGGTGCTGGGTTAGGGTTAGTGTAGACTGTGTGGTGCTGGGTTGTTAGTTGTAGACTGTGTGTGCTGGGTTAGGGTTGTAGACGGGTCCTGTGGTGCTGGGTTAGAGTTGTTAGACTGTGTGTGGTGCTGGGTTAGGGTTGTAGACTTGGGTCCTGGTGCTGTAGAGTGTAGACTGTGTGCTGGGTGCTGGTTGGGTTGTTGTAGACTGTTCTGTGCTGGGTTAGGGTTAGTTGTAGACTGTGTGTGGTGCTGGGTTAGTTGTAGACTGTGTGTGGTGCTGGGTCCTGTTGTAGACTGTTGTGGTGCTGGGTTAGTTGTAGACTGTGTGTGGTGCTGGGTTTAGAGACTGTTGTGGTGCTGGGTTAGTTGTAGACTGTGTGGTCCTGTCTGTTAGAGTGTTGTGTGGTGCTGGGTTAGGTAGACTGTGTGGTCCTGTCTGCAGAGTGTTCTGTGGTGCTGGGTTAGGGTGTAGACTGGGTGGTGCTGTTGTAGACTGTTCTGTGTGCTGGGTTAGGGTACGGGTTGTCTGCAGACTGTGTGGTGCTGGGTTAGGGTTGTAGACTGTGTGGTGCTGGGTTAGGGTTGCAGAGTGTTCTGTGTGCTGGGTTAGGGTTACGGGTCCTGTCTACAGACTGTTCTGGTGCTGGGTTAGGGTTAGTTGTAGACTGTGGTGGTGCTGTTAGAGTGTTCTGTGTGTGGTGCTGGGTTACGGGTCCTGTCTGCAGAGTGTTCTGGTGCTGGGTTAGTTGTAGACTGTGTGGTGCTGGGTTAGGGTTAGTTGTAGACTGTGTGGTGCTGGGTTTAGACTGTGTGGTGCTGGGTTGTAGACTGTGTGTGGTGCTGGGTTACTGACTGTGTGGTGCTGGGTTAGAGTGTTCTGTGTGCTGGGTTAGGGTGTACGGGTCCTGTAGAGTGTTCTGTGTGCTGGGTTAGGGTAGACTGTGTGTGGTGCTGGGTTGCAGAGTGTTAGACTGTGTGTGGTGCTGGGTTAGGGTTGTTGTAGACTGTGTGTGGTGCTGGGTTTAGACTGTGTGGTGCTGGGTCCTGTTGTAGACTGTGTGGTGCTGGGTTAGGGTTAGTTGTAGACTGTGTGGTGCTGGGGGTTAGTTGTAGTCCTGGTGCTGGGTTAGTTGTAGACTGTGTGCTGGGTTGGGTTAGTTGTAGACTGGGTCCTGTCTGCAGTTGTTCTGTGGTGCTGGGTTAGGGTTACGTAGACTGTGGTGGTGCTGGGTTGCAGAGTGTTGTAGACTGTGTGTGGTGCTGGGTTAGTTGTAGACTGTGTGTGGTGCTGGGTTGTTGTAGAGTGTTGTGGTGCTGGGTTAGGGTACGTACGGGTCCTAGACTGTGTGGTGCTGTGCTGGGTTAGTTGTAGACTGTGTGGTCCTGTCTGGGTTAGTTGTAGACTGTGGTGCTGGGTTGGGTTAGTTGTAGACTGTGGTGCTGGGTTGTTAGTTGCAGACTGTGTGTGGTGCTGGGTTAGGGGTACGGGTTGTAGACTGTGTGGTGCTGGTTAGGGTTAGTTGTAGACTGTGTGTGGTGCTGGGTTAGGGTTAGGGTAGACTGTCTGCAGAGTGTTCTGGTGCTGGGTTAGTTGTAGACTGTGTGTGGTGCTGGGTTGTCTGTAGAGTGTTGGTGCTGTGCTGGGTTAGTTGTAGACTGTGTGTGGTGCTGGGTTAGTTGTAGACTGTGTGTGTGCTGGGTTAGGGTTAGTTGTAGACGGGTCCTGTGGTGCTGGGAGTGTTCTGTGTGCTGGGTTAGGTAGACTGTGTGGGGTCCTGGGTTAGTTGTAGAGTGTTGTGTGTGCTGGGTTAGTTGTAGACTGTGTGTGGTGCTGGGTTAGTTGTAGACTGTGTGGTGCTGGGTTAGGGTAGTTGTGTGTGGTGCTGGGTTAGAGTGTTCTGTGTGCTGGGTTGGACTGTGTGTGGTTGGGTTGTCTGTAGACTGTTCTGGTGCTGGGTTAGGGTACTGACGTGGTCCTGTCTGTAGACTGTTGTGTGGTGCTGGGTTAGGGTTGTTAGACTGTGTGGTGCTGGGTTGTCTGTAGACTGTCTGGTGCTGGGTTAGGGTACGTGTAGGTCCTGTCTGCAGAGTGTTCTGTGTGCTGGGTTGGGTTACGGGTCCTGTCTGTAGAGTGTTCTGTGTGCTGGGTTAGGGTAGACTGTGGTGGTGCTGGGTTAGTTGTAGACAGTGGTGCTGGTTGTTAGTTGTAGACTGTGTGTGGTGCTGGGTTAGGGTTAGTTGTAGACTGTGTGTGGTGCTGGGTTTAGTTGTAGACTGTGTGGTGCTGCTAGGGTTAGTTGTAGACTGTGTGGTGTGTGCTGGGTTAGTTGTAGACTGTGGTGCTGTCTGCAGAGTTGTTAGACTGTGTGTGTGCTGGGTTAGGGGTTGTAGACTGTGTGGTCCTGTCTGGAGTTGTTTGTAGACTGTGTGCTGGGTGCTGGGTTGACTGTGTGTGGTGCTGGGTTAGGGTTAGTTGTAGACTGTGTGTGGTAGGGTTAGTTGTAGACTGTGTGGTGCTGTCTGAGAGTGTTCTGTGTGCTGGGTGCTGGGTTAGGGTTGTCTGTAGACTGTGTGTGGTGCTGGGTTAGGGTTGTACTGTGTGTGGTGCTGGGTCTGTAGACTGTTGTGGTGCTGGGTTAGGTGTAGACTGTGTGGTCCTGTCTGCAGAGTGTTGTAGACTGTGTGTGGTGCTGGGTTAGTTGTAGACTGTGTGGTGCTGGGTTAGAGTGTTCTGTGTGCTGGGTTGGTGCTGGGTCCTGTCTGCAGACTGTTCTGTGTGCTGGGTTAGGGTTAGTTGTAGACTTGTGGGTGCTGGGTTGTTGTAGACTGTGTTCTGTGCTGGGTTAGTTGTAGACTGGGTGGTGCTACAGAGTGTTCTGTGTGCTGGGTTGGTGCTGGGTTGGTGCGGGTTGTTGTAGACTGTGTGTGGTGCTGGGTTAGGGTTAGTTGTAGACTGTGGTGCTGGGTGCTGGGTTAGTTGTAGACTGTGTGGTGCTGTTGTAGAGTGTTCTGTGTGCTGGGTTAGGTGTGTAGACTGGGTCCTGTCTGCAGAGTGTTCTGTGTGGGCTGGGTGGGTTAGTTGTAGACTGTGGTGGTGCTGGGTTGTCTGTAGAGTGTCTGGTGCTGGGTTAGGGTTGTAGACTGTGGTGGTGCTGCAGAGTTGTTGTAGACTGTGTGTGGTGCTGGGTTAGGGGTTGTAGACTGTGTGTGGTGCTGTCTAGGTTCTGTTGTAGACTGTGTGGTGCTGGGTTGTTGTAGACTGTTCTGTGTGCTGGGTTAGTTGTAGACTGTGTGGTGCTGGGTTAGGGGTTGTAGACTGTGTGGTGCTGGGTTAGGTTAGTTGTAGACTGTTGTGGTGCTGGGTTAGGGTAGACTGGTGTGGTTGTCTGCAGAGACTGTGTTGCTGTTGTGTAGACTGTGTGGTGCTGGGTTAGTTGTAGACTGTGTGTGGTGCTGGGTTGTTGTAGACTGTTGTGGTGCTGGGTTAGGGTTAGTTGTAGACTGTGTGGTGCTGGGTTAGGGTTAGTTGTAGACTGTGTGTGGTGCTGCAGAGTTGTGACTGTGTGGTGCTGGGTTAGTTGTAGACTGTGGTCCTGTCTGCAGAGTGTTAGTTGTAGACTGTGTTGGTGCTGGGTTAGTTGTAGACTGTGGTGCTGTGTAGGGTTGTGTGCTGTGGTTAGGGTTAGTTGTAGACTGTGTGGTGCTGGGTTTAGTTGTAGACTGTGTGGTGCTGGGTTAGTTGTAGACTGTGTGGTGCTGGGTTAGGGTTAGTTGTAGACTGTGTGGTGCTGGGTTAGTGTTCTGTGTGTGGGTTGGGTTAGGGTTAGTTGTAGACTGTTGTGGTGCTGGGTTAGTTGTAGACTGTGTGGTGCTGGTTAGGGTTAGTTGTAGACTGGGTGGTGCTGGGTTGGGTTAGTTGTAGACTGTGGTGCTGGGGTTAGTTGTAGACTGTGTGGTGCTGGGTTAGTTGTAGACTGTGGGTCCTGTCTGTAGACTGTGTGTGGTGCTGGGTTGTTGGACTGTGTGTGGTGCTGGGTTAGTTGTAGACTGTGTGTGGTGCTGGGTTAGGGTTGTAGACTGTGTGTGGTGCTGGGTTAGTTGTAGACTGTGTGTGGTGCTGGGGTTGTTGTACTGACTGTGTGGTGCTGGGTCCTGTCTAGTGTAGACTGTGTGGTGCTGGGTTAGTTGTAGACTGTGTGGTGCTGGGTTAGTTGTAGACTGTGTGTGGTGCTGGGTTAGGGTTAGTTGTAGACTGTGTGTGGTGCAGAGTTAGTTGTAGACTGTGTGGGTGCTGGGTTGTTGTAGACTGTGTGGTGCTGGGTTAGGGTTAGTTGTAGACTGTGTGTGGTGCTGGGTTGGCAGTAGACTGTGTGGTTGGGTTAGTTGTAGACTGTGTGGTGCTGGTGCTGGGTTAGGTAGACTGTACGGGTCCTGTCTGCAGAGTGTTCTGTGTGCTGTGGTGCTGGGTTAGGGTTAGTTGTAGACTGTGTGGTGCTGGGTTAGTTGTGTAGACTGTGTGGTGCTGGGTTAGTTAGTTGTAGACTGTGTGGTGCTGGGTTAGGGTAGTTGTAGGGTGTGTGGTTAGAGTTGTTCTGTGTGTGGTGCTGGGTTAGGGGTTGTAGACTGTTGTGGTGCTGGGTTAGTTGTAGACTGTGTGTCCTGCTACAGAGTGTAGACTGTGGTGCTGGGTTAGTTGTAGACTGTGGTGGTGCTGGGTTAGTTGTGACTGTGTGCTGGGTTAGGGTTAGTTGTAGACTGTGTGCTGGTCCTGGGTTAGTTGTAGACTGTGTGTGGTGCTGGGTTTGTGTGGTGCTGAGGTTAGTTGTAGACTGGGTGCTGGGTGCTGGGTTGTTGTAGACTGTGTGGTGCTGGGTTAGGGTTGTAGACTGGTGTGGTGCTGCAGAGTGTTAGTTGTAGCTGTGTGTGGTGCTGGGTTACGGGTCCTGTTGTAGACTGTTCTGGTGCTGGGTTAGGGTAGACTGTGTGGTGCTGTTAGTTGTAGACTGTGTGGTGCTGGGTTAGGGTTAGTTGTAGACTGTGTGTGGTGCTGGGTTAGGGTTGTGTAGACTGTGTGGTGCAGTTGTGACTGTGTGGTGCTGGGTTAGGGTTAGTTGTAGACTGTGGTGCTGGGTTGTTGTAGACTGTGTGCTGGTGCTGGGTTAGTTGTAGACTGTGTGTGGTGCTGGGTTGTTGTAGACTGTGTGGTGCTGGGTTAGGGTTACGGGTCCTGTAGACTGTGTGTGGTGCTGGGTTAGGTTAGTTGTAGACTGTGTGGTGCTGGGTTAGTTGTAGAGTGTGTGTGGTGCTGGGTTAGGGTAGACTGTGTGGTGCTGCAGAGTGTTCTGTAGACTGTGTGGTGGTGCTGGGTTAGTTGTAGACTGTGTGTGGTGCTGGGTTGGGTTGTACTGTGTGTGGTGCTGGGTTAGTTGTAGACTGTGTGGTGCTGGGTTGGTTGTAGACTGTGTGGTGCTGGGTTGTTGTAGACTGTGTGGTGCTGGGTTAGTTGTAGACTGTGTGGTGCTGTTAGGCAGAGACTGTGTCTGTGTGTGGTGCTGGGTTAGGGTTGTTGTAGACTGTGTGTGGTGCTGGGTTAGTTGTAGACTGTGTGGTGCTGGGTTAGTTGTAGACTGTGTGGTGCTGGGTTAGGGTTAGTTGTAGACTGTGTGTGGTGCTGGGTCTGGGTTAGTTGTGTTCTGTGTGCTGGTGCTGGGTTAGTTGTAGACTGTGTGGTGCTGGGTTAGGGTTGTAGACTGTGTGGTGCTGTGCTGGGTTAGTTGTAGACTGTGTGGTGCTGGGTTAGTTGTGCTGTGGTGTTAGAGTGTAGACTGTGTGTGCTGGGTGGGTTAGTTGTAGACTGTGTGTGGTGCTGGGTTAGAGTGTAGACTGTGTGTGGTGCTGGGTTAGGGGTTGTAGACTGTGGTCCTGCTGGGTTGTTGTAGACTGTGTGGTGCTGCTGGGTTAGTTGTAGACTGTGTGTGGTGCTGGGTTAGGGTTTGTGCAGAGTGTGGTGCTGGTGCTGGGTTAGTTGTAGACTGTGTGGTGGTGGGTTAGTTGTGACTGTGTGGTGCTGGGTTACGGGTTAGTTGTAGACTGTGTGTGGTGCTGGGTTAGGGTTGTTGTAGACTGTGTGTGGTGCTGGGTTAGGGTTGTAGACTGTGTGTGGTGCTGGGTTAGTTGTTTAGACTGTGTGCTGGGTTGGGTTAGTTGTAGACTGTGTGTGGTGCTACAGTTAGTGTTCTGTGGTGCTGGGTTAGTTGTAGACTGTGTGTGGTGCTGGGGGTCCTGTGTGGTGCTGTTAGAGTGTGTGGTGCTGTGCTGGGTTAGTTGTAGACTGTGTGGTGCTGGGTTAGTTGTAGACTGTGTGGTGCTGGGTTAGTTGTAGACTGTGTGGTGGTGCTGGGTTAGTTGTAGACTGTTCTGTGGTGCTGGGTTAGGGTTAGTTGTAGACTGTGTGGTGCTGGGTTAGGGTTCTGTTGTAGACTGTGTGGTGCTGGGTTGGGTTAGTTGTAGACTGTGTGTGGTGCTGTTAGGGTTAGTTGTAGACTGTGTGTGTGCTGGGTTAGGGTTAGTTGTAGACTGTGTGGTGCTGGTTAGGGTTAGTTGTAGACTGTGTGTGTGTGCTGGGTTAGTTGTAGACTGGGTCCTGTCTGAGTGTTCTGTGTGCTGGGTTAGGGTTAGTTGTAGACTGTGTGGTGCTGGGTTAGGGTTGTTGTAGACTGTGTGTGGTGCTGGGTTAGGGTAGTTGTAGACTGTGGTGGTCTGGGTTAGTTGTAGACTGTTGTGGTGCTGGGTTAGTTGTAGGGTGTGGTGCTGGGTTGTCTGTAGACTGTTGTGGTGCTGGGTTAGGGTAGACTGTGTGGTGCTGGGTCTAGAGTTGTTGTAGACTGTGTGGGCTGGGTTAGGGTTGTTGTAGACTGTGTGCTGGTGCTGGGTTAGTTGTAGACTGTGTGTGGTGCTGGGTTGTTGTAGACTGTTCTGGTGCTGGGTTAGGGTTACGGGTTGTCTGCAGAGTGTGTGCTGTGCTGGGTTAGTTGTAGACTGTGTGGTGCTGGGTTAGGGTTGTAGAGTGTTGTGGTGCTGGGTTAGGTTGTAGACTGTGTGGTGCTGGTGTTAGTTGTAGACTGTGTGGGTGGGTTGGGTTAGTTGTAGACTGTGTGGTGACTGTGCTGGGTTAGGGTAGACTGGGTCCTGTCTACAGAGTGAGACTGTGTGTGCTGGGTTAGGGTTAGTTGTAGACTGTGTGGTGCTGGGTTAGTTGTGGACTGTGTGTGGTGCGTTGTACTGTGGGTGGTGCTGTAGTTGTAGAGTGTTCTGTGTGCTGGGTTAGGGTTAGTTGTAGACTGTGTGGTGCTGGGTTAGGGTTAGTTGTAGACTGTGTGTGGTGCTGGGTTAGGGTAGACTGTGTGGGTGCTGGGTTAGTTGTAGACTGTGTGGTGCTGGGTTAGGTTGTAGACTGTGTGTGGTGCTGTTAGTTGTAGACTGTGTGGTGCTGGGTTAGGGTTGTAGACTGTGTGTGCTGCTGGGTTGTTGTAGACTGTGTGTGGTGCTGGGTTAGTTGTAGACTGTGTGTGGTGCTGGGTTGGTTGTTAGACTGTGTGGTGCTGGGTTGTTGTAGACTGTGTGGTGCTGGGTTAGGGTAGTTGTAGACTGTGTGGTGCTGGGTTGTTAGAGTGTTCTGTGGTGCTGGGTTGGGGTAGACTGTGTGGTGCTGGGTTAGACTGTGGAGCTGTTAGTTGTAGACTGTGTGGTGCTGGGTTAGGGTAGACTGTGTGGACTGTGTGTGGTGCTGTGGTGGGTTGTTGTAGACTGTGTGGTGCTGGGTTAGGGTTGTTGTAGACTGTGTGTGTGTGCTGGGTTAGTTGTAGACTGACTGTGTGGTGCTGGGTTAGTTGTAGACTGTGTGGTGCTGGGTTAGTTGTAGACTGTGTGTGGTGCTGGGTTAGTTGTAGACTGTGTGGTGCTGGGTTGTGTGCTGGGTGTGGTGCGTGTGGGTGGGTTAGTTGTAGACTGTGTGTGTGCTGGGTTAGGGTTAGTTGTAGACTGTGTGGTGCTGGGTTAGGGTTAGTTGTAGACTGTGTGGTGCTGGGTTGTTGTAGACTGTGTGGTGCTGGGTTAGTTGTAGACTGTGTGTGGTGCTGGGTTAGGGTTGCAGACTGTGTGGTGCTGGGTTAGGGTTAGTTGTAGACTGTGTGTGGTGCTGGGTTAGTTGTAGACTGTGTGCTGGTGCTGGGTTGTTGTAGACTGTGTGTGTGCTGGGTTAGTTGTAGACTGGTCCTGTGCTGCAGAGTGTTGTAGTGCTGGGTTGGGTTAGTTGTAGACTGTGTGGTGCTGGGTTGTTAGTTGTAGACTGTGGTGCTGGGTTAGGGTTAGTTGTAGACTGTGTGGTGCTGGGTTAGTTGTAGACTGTGTGGTGCTGGGTTGGACTGTGTGTGGTGTCCTGTTGTTGTAGAGTGTGGTGCTGGGTTAGGGTAGACTGTGTGGTGCTGGTTGTAGACTGTGTGGTGCTGGGTTAGGGGTTGTAGACTGTGTGGTGCTGGGTTAGTTGTAGACTGTGTGGTGCTGGTTAGGGTTAGTTGTAGACTGTGTGGTGCTGGGTTAGTTGTAGACTGTGTGGTGCTGGTTAGGGTTAGTTGTAGACTGTGGTGCTGGTGCTGGGTTAGTTGTAGACTGTGTGTGCTGTTAGAGTTGTTGTGACTGTGTGGTGCTGGGTTAGGGTTAGTTGTGACTGTGTGTGGTGCTGGGTTAGGGTTAGTTGTAGACTGTGTGTGGTGCTGTTAGGGTTGTAGACTGTGTGGTGCTGGGTTGGGTTAGTTGTAGACTGTGTGGTGCTGGGTTAGTTGTAGACTGTGTGGTGCTGGGTTAGGGTTAGTTGTAGACTGTGTGGTGCTGGGTTAGGGTTAGTTGTAGACTGTGTGGTGCTGGAGTTAGTTGTAGACTGTGTGGTGCTGGGTTGGGTTAGTGCTGTAGACTGTTGTGGTGCTGGGTTAGGGTTAGTTGTAGACTGTGTGGTGCTGGGTTGCAGGGTTGTTAGACTGTGTGTGGTGCTGGGTTAGTTGTAGACTGTGTGGTGCTGGGTTGCAGAGTGTTAGACTGTGGTGCTGGGTTAGGGTTGTAGTACTGTGTGTGGTGCTGGGTTAGGGTTGTAGACTGTGTTGGTGCTGGGTTAGGGTTAGTTGTAGACTGTGTGGTGCTGGGTTGTTGTAGACTGTCTGTGGTGCTGGGTTAGGGGGTTGTAGACTGTGTGGTGCTGGGTTAGTTGTGACTGTGTGGTGCTGGGTTAGGTTAGTTGTAGACTGTGTGGTGCTGGGTGGGGTTGTGGTGCTGGGTTAGTTGTAGACTGTGTGGTGCTAGGGTTAGTTGTAGACTGTGTGGTGCTGGTGCTGGGTTAGTTGTAGACTGTGTGTGGTGCTGGGTTAGGGTTGTTAGACTGTGTGTGGTGTTAGTTGTAGACTGTGTGTGGTGCTGGGTTAGTTGTAGACTGTGTGGTGCTGTGTTGGGTTAGTTGTAGACTGTGTGGTGCTGGGTTAGTTGTAGACTGTGTGGTGCTGGGTTAGTTGTAGACTGTGTGGTGCTGTTCTGTAGACTGTGTGGTGCTGGGTTAGGGTAGACTGTGTGTGGTGCTGGCAGAGTGTGTGGTGCTGGGTTAGGGTAGACTGTGTGGTCCTGTCTGGGAGTTGTAGACTGTGTGGTGCTGGGTTAGGGGTAGACTGTGTGGTGCTGGGTTGTTGTAGACTGTGTGGTGCTGGGTTAGTTGTAGACTGTGTGTGGTGCTGGTTAGTTAGTTGTAGACTGTGTGCTGGTGTTGGGTTAGTTGTACTGTGGGTGTGTCTGTAGAGTGTGTGTGCTGCTGTTGTAGACTGGTGTGGTGCTGGGTTGTTGTAGACTGTGTGGTGCTGGGTTAGGGTAGTTGTAGACTGTGGTGCTGGTTAGAGTTGTTGTAGACTGTGTGGTGCTGGGTTAGGGTTAGTTGTACTGTGTGGTGCTGGGTTGACTGTGTGACTGTGTGGTGCTGGGTTAGTTGTAGACTGTGTGGTGCTGGGTTAGGGTTAGTTGTAGACTGTGTGTGGTGCTGGGTTAGGGTTAGTTGTAGACTGTGTGTGGTGCTGGGTTAGTTGTAGAGACTGTGTGGTGCTGGGTTAGTTGTTAGACTGTGTGTGGTGCTGGGTTAGGGTTAGTTGTAGACTGTGTGGTGCTGGGTTAGTTGTAGACTGTGTGTGGTGCTGGGTTAGGGGTGTAGACTGTGTGTGGTGCTGGGAGTGTAGACTGTGTGGTGCTGGGTTAGGGTTGGTTGTAGACTGTGTGGTGCTGGGTTAGAGTTGTAGACTGTGTGGTGCTGGGTTAGGGTTAGTTGTAGACTGTGTGGTGCTGGGTTAGGTTGTACTGACTGGGTGGTGCTGTTGTTGTAGACTGTGTGGTGCTGGGTTAGGGTTAGACTGTAGACTGTGCTGGTGTTGGGTTAGTTGTAGACTGTGTGGTGTTGGGTTAGTTGTAGACTGTGTGTGGTGCTGGGTTGGGTTTGTAGACTGTGTGTGGTGCTGGGTTGCTGGGTTAGTTGTAGACTGTGTGGTGCTGGGTTAGTTGTAGACTGTGTGTGGTGCTGGGTTGGGTGCTGTTAGTTGTAGACTGTGTGGTGCTGGGTTAGGGTTAGTTGTAGACTGTGTGTGGTGCTGTTAGAGTTAGGTAGACTGTGTGTGCTGTGTGGTGCTGGGTTGGGTTAGTTGTAGACTGTGTGTGGTGCTGGGTTAGAGTTGTGTAGACTGTGGTGCTGGGTTAGGGTTAGTTGTAGACTGTGTGGTGCTGGCAGTTAGTTGTAGACTGTGTGGTGCTGGGTTAGGGTTGTTGTACTGTGTGTGGTGCTGGGTTAGGTTGTAGACTGTGTGTGGTGCTGGGTTAGGGGTTGTTGTAGACTGTGTGGTGCTGGGTTAGGGTAGACTGTGGTGTGGGTGCTGTAGAGTTGTAGACTGTGTGGTGCTGGGTTAGTTGTAGTTGTGTGTGGTGCTTAGGGTTAGTTGTAGACTGTGTGGTGCTGGGTTAGGGTTGTGTAGACTGTGTGGTGCTGGGTTAGAGGTTTGTGTAGACTGTGTGGTGCTGGGTTAGGGTTAGTTGTAGACTGTGTGTGGTGCTGGGTTAGTTGTAGACTGTGTGTGGTGCTGGGTTAGGGTTAGTTGTAGACTGTGTGGTGCTGGGTTAGGGTTGTTAGACTGTGTGGTGCTGGGTTAGGTTGTAGACTGTGTGTGGTGCTGGGTTAGGGTTAGTTGTAGACTGTGTGTGGTGCTGGGTTGGGTTGTTGTAGACTGTGTGTGGTGCTGGGTTAGGGTTAGTTGTAGACTGTGTGTGGTGCTGGGTTAGTTGTAGACTGTGGTGCTGGTTGGGTTAGTTGTAGACTGTGTGTGGTGCTGGGTTAGTTGTAGACTGTGTGGTGCTGGTTAGGGTTAGTTGTAGACTGTGTGTGGTGCTGGGTTAGGTGTTAGTGTACTGGTGTGGTGCTAGAGTTGTGTAGACTGTGTGCTGGGTTAGTTGTAGACTGTGTGGGTGCTGGGTTAGTTGTAGACTGTGTGTGGTGCTGGGTTAGTTGTAGACTGTGTGGTGCTGGGTTAGGGTTAGTTGTAGACTGTGTGGTGCTGGGTTAGGGTTAGTTGTAGACTGTGTGGTGCTGGTGCTGGGTTAGTTGTAGACTGTGTGTGGTGCTGGGTTAGTTGTAGACTGTGTGCTGGTGCTGGGTTAGTTGTAGACTGTGTGGTGCTGGGTTAGTTGTAGACTGTGTGTGTGCTGGTTGGGTTAGTTGTAGACTGTGTCTGGTGCTGGGTTAGTTGTAGACTGTGTGGTGCTGCTGGGTTAGTTGTAGACTGTGTGGTGCTGGGTTAGTTGTAGACTGTGTGGTGCTGGGTTAGGGTTAGTTGTAGACTGTGTGGTGCTGGGTTAGGGTTAGTTGTAGACTGTGTGGTGCTGGTGCTAGGGTTAGTTGTGAGACTGTGTGTGGTGCTGGGTTAGTTGTAGACTGTGTGTGCTGGGTGCTGGGTTAGTTGTAGACTGTGTGGTGCTGGGTTAGGGTTGCTGGGTCCTGTTGTAGACTGTGTGGTGCTGGGTTAGGGTTAGTTGTAGACTGTGTGGTGCTGGGTTAGTTGTAGACTGTGGTGCTGTGTGGTGCTGGGTTAGTTGTAGACTGTGTGGTGCTGGGTTAGGGTTAGTTGTAGACTGTGTGTGGTGCTGGGTTAGTTGTAGACTGTGTGGTGCTGGGTTAGGGTTGTAGACTGTGTGGTGCTGGGTGCTGGGTTAGTTGTAGACTGTGTGGTGCTAGGGTTAGTTGTAGACTGTGTGGTGCTGGGTTAGGGTTAGTTGTAGACTGTGACTGTGTGGTGCTGGGTTAGTTGTAGACTGTGTGGTGCTGGGTTAGGGTTAGTTGTAGACTGTGTGGTGCTGGGTTAGGGTTAGTTGTAGACTGTGTGGTGCTGGGTTAGGGTTGTGGTGCTGTGTGTGGTGCTGGTGCTGGGTTAGTTGTAGACTGTGTGGTGCTGGGTTAGGGTAGTTCTGTGTGGTGCTGTAGACTGTGTGTTCTGTAGACTGTTGGTGTGGTGCTGGGTTGTAGAGACTGTGTGGTGCTGGGTTAGTTGTAGACTGTGTGGTGCTGGGTTAGTTGTAGACTGTGTGTGGTGCTGGGTTAGTTGTAGACTGTGTGGTGCTGGGTTAGTTGTAGACTGTGTGTGGTGCTGGGTTAGGGTTGTAGACTGTGTGTGCTGTTGGTTGTAGACTGTGTGTGTGCTGGGTTAGTTGTAGACTGTGTGGTGCTGGGTTAGGGTTAGTTGTAGACTGTGTGTGGTGCTGGGTTAGTTGTAGACTGTGTGTGGTGCTGGGTTAGGGTTGTTGTAGACTGTGTGGTGCTGGGTTAGTTGTAGACTGTGTGTGGTGCTGGGTTAGTTGTAGACTGTGTGCTGGTGCTGGGTTAGTTGTAGACTGTGTGTGGTGCTGGGTTAGGGTTAGTTGTAGACTGTGTGGTGCTGGGTTAGTTGTAGACTGTGTGTGGTGCTGGGTTAGTTGTAGACTGTGTGCTGGTTGCTAGGGTTAGGGTTGTAGACTGTGTGGTGCTGGGTTAGTTGTAGACTGTGTGTGGTGCTGGGTTAGTTGTAGACTGTGTGTGGTGCTGGCTTAGGGTTAGTTGTAGACTGTGTGTGGTGCTGGGTTAGTTGTAGACTGTGTGTGGTGCTGGGTTAGTTGTAGACTGTGGTGCTGGGTTAGTTGTAGACTGTGTGGTGCTGGGTTAGGGTTAGTTGTAGACTGTGGTGCTGGGTTAGTTAGTTGTAGACTGTGTGTGGTGCTGGGTTAGTTTGTAGACTGTGTGGTGCTGGGTTAGTTGTAGACTGTGTGGTGCTGGGTTAGGGTTAGTTGTAGACTGTGGTTGGTGCTGGGTTAGTTGTAGACTGTGTGGTGCTGGGTTAGGGTTAGTTGTAGACTGTGTGGTGCTGGGTTAGGGTTAGTTGTAGACTGTGTGGTGCTGGGTTAGGGTTAGTTGTAGACTGTGTGGTGCTGGGTTAGGGTTAGTTGTAGACTGTGTGGTGCTGGAGTTGTTAGACTGTGGTGGGTTAGTTGTAGACTGGTGGTGCTGGGTTAGTTGTAGACTGTGTGGTGCTGGGTTAGGGTTAGTTGTAGACTGTGTGGTGCTGGGTTAGGGTTAGTTGTAGACTGTGTGGTGCTGGGTTAGGGTTAGTTGTAGACTGTGTGTGGTGCTGGGTTAGTTGTAGACTGTGTGGTGCTGGGTTAGGGTTAGTTGTAGACTGTGTGGTGCTGTAGGGTTAGTTGTAGACTGTGTGTGGTGCTGGGTTAGGGTTGTTGTAGACTGTGTGGTGCTGGGTTAGGGTTAGTTGTAGACTGTGTGGTGCTGGGTTAGGTTGTTAGACTGTGTGGTGCTGGGTGCTGGGTTAGTTGTAGACTGTGTGGTGCTGGGTTAGGGTTGTGTAGACTGTGTGGTGCTGGGTTAGGGTTGTTGAGACTGTGTGTGGTGCTGGGTTAGTTGTAGACTGTGTGTGGTGCTGGGTTAGGGTTGTTGTAGACTGTGTGGTGCTGGGTTAGGGTTGTTGACTGTGTGTGGTTGGGTTAGTTGTAGACTGTGTGTGGTGCTGGGTTAGTTGTAGACTGTGGTGCTGGGTTAGTTGTACTAGACTGTGTGTGTGCTGGGTTAGTTGTAGACTGTGTGTGGTGCTGGGTTAGTTGTAGACTGTGTGTGGTGCTGGGTTAGTTGTAGACTGTGTGGTGCTGGTGCTGGGTTAGTTGTAGACTGTGTGTGCTGCTGGGTTAGTTGTAGACTGTGTGGTGCTGGGTTGTGGGTTAGTTGTAGACTGTGTGGTGCTGGGTTAGGGTTAGTTGTAGACTGTGGTGCTGGGTGTTGTAGACTGTGGTGCTGGGGGGTTAGTTGTAGACTGTGTGGTGCTGGGTTAGTTGTAGACTGTGGTGCTGGGTTAGGGTTAGTTGTAGACTGTGTGGTGCTGGTTAGGGTTGTTGTGACTGTGTGGTGCTGTGGTGGTGGGTTAGTTGTAGACTGTGTGGTGCTGTGTTAGGGTTAGTTGTAGACTGTGTGTGGTGCTGGGTTAGTTGTAGACTGTGTGTGGTGCTGGGTTAGTTGTAGACTGTGTGGTGCTGCTAGGGTTAGTTGTAGACTGTGTGGTGCTGGGTTAGGGTTAGTTGTAGACTGTGTGGTGCTGGGTGTGCTGTGTGTAGGGTTAGTTGGGACTGTGTGGTGCTGTGCTGGGTTAGTTGTAGACTGTGTGTGCTGGTGCTGGGTTAGTTGTAGACTGTGTGGTGTGTTGGGTTAGTTGTAGACTGTGTGGTGCTGGGTTAGTTGTAGACTGTGTGGTGCTGGGTTAGGGTTGTTGTAGACTGTGTGGTGCTGGGTTGGGTTAGTTGTAGACTGGGTGGTGCTGGTTTAGGGTTAGTTGTAGACTGTGTGGTGCTGGGTTAGTTGTAGACTGTGTGGTGCTGGGTTAGTTGTAGACTGTGTGGTGCTGGGTTGTTGTTGTAGACTGTGTGGTGCTGGGTTAGTTGTAGACTGTGTGGTGCTGTTAGGGTTAGTTGTAGACTGTGTGGTGCTGGGTTAGGGTTGTTAGACTGTGTGGTGCTGGTGCTGGGTTAGTTGTAGACTGTGTGGTGCTGGGTTAGGGTTAGTTGTAGACTGTGGTGCTGGGTTAGGGTAGACTGTGTGGGTGCTGGGTTAGTTGTAGACTGTGTGTGGTGCTGGGTTAGTTGTAGACTGTGTGTGGGTGGGTTAGTTGTAGACTGTGTGGTGCTGGGTTAGGGTTAGTTGTAGACTGTGTGGTGCTGGGTTAGTTGTAGACTGTGTGGTGCTGTGTTGGGTTAGGGTTGTGTGGTGCAGAGTTGTAGACTGTGGTGCTGGGTTAGGG
>NW_027039038.1:0-45106 GCF_034236695.1 Oncorhynchus nerka
CTAATGCAGGCAGTGTATGTCTCTACGCACCCCAATGGGAAATGACTGATTTACAGTTCAGGAGGGTTATCTAGTCACACATATGAAGTTTTAAAAATATGTGACTTTCTTAACCCTTCAAAACAGACAGTGGGACCCAATTAAAGGCACTTCCGGTTGGCACAGGAAGCTATAAGTAAACACATGTCTTGATTGACATAGAAACTTACAGAATCCTGAGTTTTAAGTCTTTAAGTTAAGAATTGACTGATCTACGATCTACACAGGGTTGAATGTAGTCATTTTCACCTTTGAAGGTTATGTACATCAAAACACCTTTTGGGTCAATTTAACCACTTCCGGTTGCTCCAGGAAGTTTAGAATCGACACAGGTAGACCTCATAGTGGTCTGATGGACTGTCATAGAAGACAGCTTCATAAGGCATTCATAACCCACATAGGATTCAGGTTGAATTTAGAGGTGCAGGCAATGTATTCCTATGGGGAGAGAAGTCAATGCAAACTCTTTGATGTAAACACCTTCTTTTAACTATTAAGGGTTAATGCCACAGTGTCAAGGTTAGGCTTGCACGGATCGGGAGGACCTTAGGAACGTACCTGAGGTTGAATTGTGCTTCTCACCCTAACAGTTCTCTCACTGTCACCCAAAACAAATGACATTTAGGGCTAGGCTTAATTTTGGGCCTACTTTAAGCACCGCACTTTTTAACTCCATCCTTGCTGTGTGTGCGTGTGAGAGCTTTTCTTTGACATCTGTTGGGAGAAATGACTGATTTACAGTTCATGAGGGTTACCTAGTCACACATATGAAGTTTTGGAAAGATGTGACTTTTTTAACCCTTCAAAACAGACAGTGTGACCCAATTAAAGGCACTTCCGGTTGGCACAGGAAGCTATAAGTAAACACATGTCTTGTTTGACATAGACACTTACAGAATCCTGAGTTTTAAGTCTTTAAGTTAAGAATTGACTGATCTACACAGGGTTGAATGCACTATGTCTATCAAACTGCAGGCAGTGTATGGATCAACACTGATAAGGTGATTTCAACCACTTCCGGTTGCTTCAGGAAGCTTAGAATTGGCACAGGTAGACCTCATAGTGGTCTGATGGACTGTCATAGAAGATAGGTTCATAAGGAATTCATAACCCACATAGGCTTCAGGTTAAATTTAGAGGTGCAGGCAATGTATTCCTATGGGGAGAGAAGTCAATGCAAACTGTTTGAAGTAAACACCTTCTTTTAACTGTTAAGGGTTAATGCCACACGGTCAAGGTTAGGCTTGCACGGATCGGGAGGACCTTAGGAACATACCTGAGGTCGAATTGTGCTTCTCACCCTAACGGTTCTCTCACTGTCACCCAAAAGCAAATGACATTGAGGGCCAGGCCTCATTTTGGTTCTGCTTTTTTTCAAGGTCACTGCACTCAGAGCGAGCTACGGTCAAGCGGGGCGTCTCGTTGAACTCGGCACAGTCTGGAGACTATGGTGATGCCATTATTTGTGTTGATTTCAGAATGCCATTTTGGTGATGGTCCCTCTCCGTTTAAACATATTGCAAATGTACAAAAGTTAACTAGCAAGTCAGTGTCCATCAGTCAATTAGATGTCATTCTGACACCAAACTGATACCAATTGACACCAAACCCACTTTTTCCAACTCATTTAGAAGCCAACTATCACATATGTCAGAGCAGGCCCGTAATTCACAGCGCCTTTAGTTTAAAACATAATAAAAACGTAAAACACATAGTTACGTTCTAGCTGCGGGTCCAGGTCGGACATTATGTGAAGGCCTATGTGAGGCGACCCCGAATCCCGAGTTTTTTCGATAGGTCCTTCGGTGCCCGAGTAAAACCCTAATTGGTGCTGAAAATCCACTTTTTTCCATGCCTTGCTATGGGGTCCTTGAATGAGCTAACGGACAGAAACGTTGGGGTCCGTCTCTATGGGCCGAGCCGGTTTCAATGCACCTAGTCTTGTGTCTCTGAGACTTTTCTAAATGTCGCCATTTTCGTAATGGTCAAAATGAATTGAAGTCATTGCAAATGTACGAGGCTGTTTCTCGGTCCGAGAACGTTCTAGAGCCACCTAACTCACCACGCACTATCGACCTGAGGTCTAGAACAGGTTTCTAAAGTTTCGGAACTCTAGGTCTGACGGTTCTTTTTTAGCCTGAACAAAGCTAACTATTGCAGGGACTGTCAGTCTCTACGCACCCCAATACGTCCCTCCTTACAAGTTGTGTGTCTGTGTGATTTAGTTTTCCTTTGAACTTTTATGGGAAAAATGACTGATTTACAGTTCATGGGGGTTGCCTAATCACACATATGAAGTTTTGGACAGATCTGACTTTTTTAACCCTTCGAAACAGCCCCTGAGACACCAATTATGGCACTTCCGGTTGGCACAGGAAGCTATAAGTCAACACATATCGTCATTGGGGTATGCTTTTACAGAATACTGAGTTTTAAGTCTTTACGTTAAGAACTGACTGATTTACCCAGGGTTGAATGCACTATGTCTATCAAACTGCAGGCAGGGTATGGAAAAACACTTTTAGGGTGATTTTAACCACTTCCGGTTGGGCCAGGATGCTTAGAATCAACACAGGTAGACCTCGTAGTGGCCTGATGGACTGTCATCGAAGACAGGTTCATTAGACATTCATAACTCACATAGGCTTCAGGTTGAATTTAGGGGTGCAGGCAATGTATTCCTATGGGGAGAGAAGTCAATGCAAACTCTTTGAAGTAAACACCTTCTTTTAACTATTAAGGGTTAATGCCACACGGTCAACGTTAGGCTTGCACGGATCGGGAGGACCTTAGGAACGTACCTGAGGTCGAATTGTGCTTCTCACCCTAATGGTTCTCTCACTGTCACCCAAAAGCAAATGACGTTGTGGGGCAGGCTTCATTTTGGGCCTACTTTTCTAATGGTCGCTGCGCTTAGACCGAGCGAGCTACGGTCAAGCGGGATATTTGTAAAGTGGCTGTTCCACTGGATATTTGTAAAGTGGCTGTTCCACTGGATGTCATAAGGTGAAAGCACCAATTTGTAAGTCGCTCTGGATAAGAGCGTCTGCTAAATGACTTAAATGTAAAAATGTAAAATATCTCGTTGAACTCGGCACGGCCTAGAGATTATGGTAATGCCATTGCCTGCTCTCTGTGTCTTTAAGCACCGCACTTTTTAACTCCATCCTTGCTGTGTGTGCGTGTGAGAGCTTTTCTTTGACATCTGTTGGGAGAAATGACTGATTTACAGTTCATGAGGGTTACCTAGTCACACATATGAAGTTTTGGAAAGATGTGACTTTTTTTAACCCTTCAAAACAGACAGTGTGACCCAATTAAAGGCACTTCCGGTTGGCACCGGAAGCTATAGGTAAACACATGTCTTGTTTGACATAGACACTTACAGAATCCTGAGTTTTAAGTCTTTAAGTTAAGAATTGACTGATATACACAGGGTTGAATGTAGTCATTTTTACCTTTGAAGGTTATGTACATCAAAACAACTTTTGGGTCAATTTAACCACTTCCGGTTGCTCCAGGAAGCTTAGACTCGACACAGGTAGACCTCATAGTGGTCTGATGGACTGTCATAGAAGACAGGTTCATTAGGCATTCATAACCCACATAGGCTTCAGGTTGAATTTAGAGGTGCAGGCAATGTATTCCTATGGGGAGAGAAGTCAATGCAAACTGTTTGATGTAAACACCTTCTTTTAACTGGTAAGGGTTAATGCCACACGGTCAAGGTTAAGCTTGCACGGATCTGGAGGACCTCAGGTACGTTCCTGAGGTCGAATTGTGCTTCTCACCTTAACGGTTCTCTCACTGTCACCCAAAAGCAAATGACATTGAGGGCCAGACTTCTATTTGGGCATACTTTTCTAATGGTCGCTGTGCTTAGACCGAGCGAGCTACGGTCAAGCGGGGCATCTTGTTGAACTTGGCACGGCCTAGAGAATATGGAAATGCCATTGTAGGCTTTGTGTGTCTTTAAGCACCGCACTTTGTCACTCCATCCTTGCTGTGTGTGTGTTTCTGTGTGTGTGTGTGAGAGAGAGAGCTTTTCTTTGACATCTGTTGGGAGAAATGACTGACTTACAGTTTATGGGGGTTGCCTAATCACACATATGAAGTTTTGAAAAGATCTGACCTTTTTAACCCTTGGAAACTGCCACTCTGACACCATTTAAGGCACTTCCGGTTGGCACAGGAAGCTATAAATAAACTCATATCATGATTGGGGTATGCCTTTACAGAATCCTGAGTTTTAAGTCTTTAAGTTAAGAATTGACTGATCTACACAGGGTTGAATGCACTATGTCTATCAAACTGCAGGCAGTGTATGGATCAACACTGATAAGGTGATTTCAACCACTTCCGGTTAAGAACTGAGTTATTTACGGAGGGTTTAGTGAGTGTGTGTTATTTCAGAAAATCATAGAAAATCACAGAAATCTCGCAGAGCTCCGCAGCACACTTTAAAAAGATTCGTAAGAACACCCTGCAATTGGATCTGTAACCGTTGAAAAAAAACAACACCTATCCGTGAACATCACCAATCTGTCGTTGTACGATTTCTCTTAAATGACGATAGATAAATGGCTGGTTCTTTTTTTATTGACACCGGAGGCTCCTTGACTTTGACGTGAAGTGAATTTTTTTTTTCTCTATTTTCATTTTGGACCTTTAATCCCAGAGAAATGGCCATAACTCAAAAACCGTTGAGGCCTAGACACCATCTTGTTCTGGGCCAACTGCCCATTATGCCGCCCCTACGCTCACCGAGTTTCGGCTTCTAAATATTTTCAGTTTTCGAGATAAGGCCCCGTCGTGAATCGTGATGTTTTGTCCAATAGCAATATGATTGCTTATGCCCTCTTGTGGGAATTTCCGGGACAGCGGAAAAATGACCAAAATCTTATTATTTTTGTAAAACGGAAACCGAATGTCCGACAAAGTTCATTTGGTGACTTCCTGGTAGGTCCGGCCCTGCCGCTCGGCCCGACGCCGTCCGCGAATTTTACAAACGATTTCGGACGTCTAGTAAGACATTTGCAATATGGACTTTCTCACTAACCATACAGCAACTGCCGAAATCTTCCCTTAAGGAATATTAGCTAATTAGTGAGAGTCACTTGTGATTTTTCATGAATAGGAATATTTTCTAGAAAGATTCATGTCCGTTGCGTTATGCTAATTAGTGTCAGGCGATGAGTACGCTCCCGGACCCGGGTTTGAGAGTCACAAGAAGTTTAATAATTTATTTACTAACTAACTAAATAATCACAGAAATGCATAAACAAACAAACATAGTTACAAGGAAATTATGGGGATGTGCCCTAGTGGGCTAAACCGGTATCGCGGCTTGGTAGACAAAGGGACTGAGAAGGGCGCGAAAGATAAAAGACACTACAAAGTTGATAATTATAAGAATTGAAATGCTACTCCTTTGCACATGAACGCTCACTCATTCGGGAATAATTGCAATCAATATATACTCAGTGTGTCGTTGTGATCTCTGTTGGAATCTTCCTTTCTGTTGGAAGTTCATCCGCCCCTCTCTCTGCGTCTCTGGAGTCTTTGGTTAGAATGGATACTTCAGAGTAACATTCAGAAATGTTCTTATAGAATAGATGTTTTGGCAGTTGTCAGCCTTCGCATTCAATGGTATAGAATTCCTAGCTGCA
Organism: Oncorhynchus nerka; assembly: GCF_034236695.1. Lineage (NCBI taxonomy): Eukaryota > Metazoa > Chordata > Actinopteri > Salmoniformes > Salmonidae > Oncorhynchus > Oncorhynchus nerka. Next base: position 5,709 of record NW_027039038.1, read on the forward strand.
GACTAGTAATTAGTATCAAAGATTTGCTCTTATTCTGTCGGTATCGATAGTCTTAGAGTTTCAACAACCATTACAACCTTTGCTTATACTCAGGTTTATGGTCTCTACTCAAACCTTAGCCCTCTCGTGGCAATCGAGGTAAGCTGGTCTAAAGGGAAATTCCCAAGGTGGGGGTTATATCCAGAACAGTAGAAAAGAGCTGTTCCATGATGCCAGATCAATGTCTGTGCTCATGGGGGCGGGCCTATGACTTAGTTAAACTCCAAAGGGAATTGGAGCTTCCTTCATTAAACAGTTTATAATCACATTACATAATTTCACAAACAGTTTCATCTTTACTCGTTCATTTTATACAACAATTCGATGCAAGTCTCACAACTGAGACTCTTGTATAAACAGAGTTATGGTGATGTGGCTGTATTGTCTCTCATGAGTTTCACAAATATTAAACGAAATGGACCGGTCGTAACTGGATTCTCCCCCGACCGTGTACACATTCTCCAAAACATGGACATTGTTCAGTTTTCTAGTTCGGTGTTGTGGAAGAGGTTCCTTTGTTCTCCTGTGAACCTCACTCCCTCTATACTCTGGCCATGAGGAGAGAGACTCCTCTAGGAATTTATGACCTGCATAACAGAGCCTAGGTGTAGGGGGAAGAGAGAGAGGTGGTGAGAGAGAGAGGGACAGTACTCACTATCCCCAAAGAGGGCCACGTCATGACACCACTAATAGAATCTATGCCCCAATGTCTGAGCCAATAAGAGAATGGAAACTAAGTAAAACAACATGATTCGTAAAGTGGAGTGACAATGTTATGTAAGGGTAAAACTGCACTAAGAATGAAGAGGCAGTTTTTCCATGATATTGCTCACCCTTTGTTACTCTCTGTAATAAAGTCTATTTGAATTCACAAGCTCCGGTATCTGAGAAGTATTTGATTCAATATTTTCCACAACATAAATGGCAAGCTTAGCTAGGAACTACAGGGACCAGTGGACGATGATGCTTTTGTAGCTGACAAAGGTCCTTCCGGGCAGTCTCACAAACGGGTGGCCACCCAACTATTACAGGTAAGCTTGTTCTTACTATAGTTGATTGTTTGTGTGAATTGCCTGTTTCGGCAATAGGAGCACCACGTCGATCTCTCCAAATTTCTGAATGAACCAAGTGATAATGGGAGCTTTTGAATTTAACAACTGCATGCATGCTTAAAACCTCTTAACCTGTTGCCTCTACTTGGGACGCTTGCGTCCCAACTAGAGCTCTGGAAATGCAAATGCGATACGCTAAATGCTAATAGTATTAGTTAAAACTCAAAAGTGCATTAAAATACACATGCAGGGTATCAAATTAAAGCTACACTCGTTGTGAATCCAGGCAACAAGTCCGATTTTTAAAATGCTTTTCGGCGACAGCATGAGAAGCTATTATCTGATAGCATGCACCAATACACTACAACAGAAAAGCACAGCAGGGGACGTAAACAAAATAATTAGCATTTCGGCGTTACACAAACCGCACAATAAAATAGAAAACAGTCATTACCTTTCACCATCTTCTTTGTTGGCACTCCTAGATGTCCCATAAACACTATTTGGGTCTTTATTTCGATTAAATCGGGCCATATAAAGCCAAGATATCGTTATATGTAGACTGTGTGATAAACGAAAAACAGCGATTTCACAACGTAACGTCATTTTTAAAATTCAAAAAGTAGACGATAAACTTTCACAAAACACTTCGAAATACGTTTGTAATGCTACTTTAGGTATTAGTAAACGTTAATAAGCGATAAAAATCATCCGTAGGCGATGTAAATATCATTAGCTGTCGTCTTGGAAAAAATTTCAGAGAGAGCTCTTCCGGAATGATCTGGGCGGAGACCGGAGGTAAGCGGTGCCCCTCTTTCGGTTCAACCAAGAATCAAAGATGACTAAATTCACAAGATACTCGACAACATGGGGATGCTGTGGGAGTTGAATGCCTGGTCTTATCTAATTCGGCTCACTGTTAACAATTGCTGGAAGTGGCGCAAGGATATTTATTTCCATTTTCTGTGATCAGGTTTTCCTGCGCTTTCCGATGTAACGCACGTTATGTAATAGCCACAGTCGTGATTTAACCAGTTTTAAAAACGTCCGAGGGTTTCCTATCCACACATTCTAACCATATGAACGTACTATATTCCTGGCATGAGTAGCAGGGCGCTGAAATGTTGCGCGATTTTTAACAAAATGTTCAAAAAAGTAGAGGGTCGACTGAAGAGGTTAAGGCTAGGGGCAGAATTTTCACTTTTGGATAAATAGCGTGCCCAATTTCAACCTACTGCTACTCATGCCAAGAATATAAGATATGCACATTATACATAGATTTGGATAGAAAACACTCATAGATAGAAAACAGTTTCTAAAACTGTTGGAATCATGTCTGTGCGTATAACAGAACTTATGTAGCAGGCAAAACCCCGAGGACTAACTGTTCAGAATAAAATAAAATTGCCTCTCTATTTTTCCTGACTTCTTATTGCCAAGGGAAATTTCATTATTTTCAGTTCCTACTGCTTCCACTGGATGTCACCAGTCTTTGGTATTTGGTTGAGGTTATTCCTTTGTGCAATGAAGAAGTAGGCCAACTCGGAACTGGGGACACTAGTGTGGATTACGCAAGACGTGATAAGGAGCGCTGGTTTGTTTACTTTCTTGTATTGAATACAGATTGTCCCGTATACAATTTGATAGATTATTAACATTTTAAAATACCGAACGTTGTGTTACAAAAGTAGTTTGAAATATTTTGGTAAAGTTTATAGGCAACTATATATATGGACGGAATTAATCGTACAAAAGGACCAATTGTGATGTTTATGGGACATATTGGAGTGCCAACAAAAGAAGCTCGTCAAATGCATGTTTTATATTTTATTTTAGCGTTTTGTGTAGCGCTTGCAGGGTTGAAATATGCCAGCTCTAAAGTTTCACTGCTAGTGCAGATGGCGCAGGCTATCAGATAATAGCTTCTTATGCTTTCGCCGAAAAGCATTTTTTAAATCTGACATGTTGGCTGGATTCACAACGAGCTTTATTTGAGTATCTTACATGTGTGATTTAATGAAAGTTTGAATTTTATAGCATTTTATTTGAATCTGGCGCTCTGCATTTCCCCCAGCAATTGGCCAGTTGAGACACTCACGTCTCCACTATCCGTAAAAGGTTAAAGGATGAGTAGAGGTATTGTGACTAGTGTATATTGTGACTAGTGTGTATTGTGACTAGTGTATATTGTGACTAGTGTGTATTGTGGCTAGTGCGTATTGTGACTAGTGCGTATTGTGACTAGTGTGTATTGTGACTAGTGTATATTGTGACTAGTGTGTATTGTGGCTAGTGCTAAATTAAGCATGGGAAGGCCTGGCAGATTTCTGATTATTTGATTTGATCAATCTCATTGGAAAGTGATCAGAACAGGTTAAATTATAAAATGAAGGAAAAACACCAGTCTCTATTCAAATCGTGCCATTACTTAGACATTCTATTATTTCATTAGGAAATAATAAAGAGTAGTAATCTAAGTTGACTAGTTATTGGAATATGTTTGATCTAACATGCTGTTTTTGAATCACAAAGGGTAAGTTACCAGTTCCCTGGGGTTCTGGTCTTTAAGTAAATATACAGAGAAGGGTAAATGACCTGTTCCCTGGGGTTCTGGTCTTTAAGTAAATATACAGAGAAGGGTAAATGACCTGTTCCCTGGGGTTCTGGTCTTTAAGTAAATATACAGAGAAGGGTAAATGACCTGTTCCCTGGGGTTCTGGTCTTTAAGTAAATATACAGAGAAGGGTAAATGACCTGTTCCCTGGGGTTCTGGTCTTTAAGTAAATATACAGAGGTACTTGTTCAGTCTGCTTATAGAAGGGTAAATGACCTGTTCCCTGGGGTTCTGGTCTTTAAGTAAATATACAGAGGTACTTGTTCAGTCTGCTTATAGAAGGGTAAATGACCTGTTCCCTGGTTCTGGTCTTTAAGTAAATATACAGAGAAGGGTAAATGACCTGTTCCCTGGGGTTCTGGTCTTTAAGTAAATATACAGAGAAGGGTAAATGACCTGTTCCCTGGGGTTCTGGTCTTTAAGTAAATATACAGAGAAGGGTAAATGACCTGTTCCCTGGGGTTCTGGTCTTTAAGTAAATATACAGAGAAGGGTAAATGACCTGTTCCCTGGGGTTCTGGTCTTTAAGTAAATATACAGAGGTACTTGTTCAGTCTGCTTATAGAAGGGTAAATGACCTGTTCCCTGGGGTTCTGGTCTTTAAGTAAATATACAGAGGTACTTGTTCAGTCTGCTTATAGAAGGGTAAATGACCTGTTCCCTGGTTCTGGTCTTTAAGTAAATATACAGAGAAGGGTAAATGACCTGTTCCCTGGGGTTCTGGTCTTTAAGTAAATATACAGAGGTACTTGTTCAGTCTGCATATAGAAGGGTAAATGACCAGTTCCCTGGTTCTGGGCAACACGGGTGTGCAATACGGCAGTGACTTTTTGGCACTTCTGAGTCTACACACTGCCAACAGTTTGGACTAAAGTAAAGCATTGAGTTACTGATGTTTCATTACCAGGCCACTCATGACAGGAAGGGACCTTCTTGCAGTTCCTACCGCTTCCACTGGAGACTGCTTTGCTCCAAGAGTGGCCATCTTACAAGCAACATGTGTTAGTTGGAGCATTCAAGGTATGGCATGAATACAATCTTTTGAAGAGGACATTTTAGGCCAGTGTTGCCCTTTTTCCCTCGGTTGACTCTTTAATGTTGGACATCTTGTAGTTTTTCATACATTTCAGGGGTTGGACTAGCTGATGGCAATGAAAAAGCTGGCCTTACAGTTTGATGAGTGGGGGCAGTCTACCCCTGCATTAGCCAGCTGGCAGCAATCACACTGACTATACCAGTGTCTTCCGTTAATTGTGAGAGGGACTTCTCTGCAATGAAACGATTAAGAACATTTAAATGTGAAAGTAGATCCTCTTTATCCCTTTCCTTTCTTCTTATTATCTCTGTTATTGCAGGTCAAAAACAGACTTGAGGAACAGACTGCAGTGAGAGCATCTAGCCGCCTGCATGTGGCTCTCCAACGAAAAACTGTCAGAAAAACTGGAAATAGATTTCCAACTGCTTTCTTTGGTGATGAATATAAATTAGTGTTCCTCTGTTCATTTTATCAAGATAAACTTTTTTATTTGAGAAAGAAGGACTCTGCAGCACATCCTGTAACTATAGTTACTTTACCAATACGTTACTGAGCTCATTTCTGGGGAAATTATATTTTAGGTTTGAGTTTTTTCCTTTTAAAAAGTCACCATAACCAAGCTTTTCAGTACCAAGCTTTTTTTAGGGGGGGGGGGGGGCTGCAACCCGGCAAAAAAGGGGGGACCCTCACTAACTTTTCCCCAACAACTAACACCTTTTCCAAAAGAAACACTGGAACACATCAACTTCATAGAACAGCGAACACACATATCTTTCACACAACACACACTTTTATGAGTAGGACAGACCAGAACAACTGACTGACACACACACACACACACGAGTAGGGCAGACCAAAACAACTGACACACACACAGTACGTGAAAGTTGAGGTGTGTGTCCTGGTGAAAGGAGAGGTCATGTTATTCATAAAGTTGTTCTTCAGAGGTAGCAGCATCACAGGGTAGAGCCTTCTGATACCTTCTAACATCTCCAGAGGTAGCAGCATCACAGGTTAGAGCCTTCTGATACCTTCTAACATCTCCAGAGGTAGCAGCATCACAGGGTAGAGCCTTCTGATACCTTCTAACATCTCCAGAGGTAGCAGCATCACAGGTTAGAGCCTTCTGATACCTTCTAACATCTCCAGAGGTAGCAGCATCACAGGTTAGAGCCTTCTGATACCTTCTAACATCTCCAGAGGTAGCAGCATCACAGGTTAGAGCCTTCTGATACCTTCTAACATCTTCAGAGGGAAGAACAAAAGTTATTTAAAAAGTTATCACCCGACTAAACTCTAAAGATATTTATATCTCCTACATCAGTCACAGTGAATTCATTCATTCTTATTTACCTTCAGTCTCATTCTGAATGTCGCAAAACTCTTGGATATCTGCATGAACCCTAGCATAAATGATGAATCAGCGAGATACAAATTGGCTTAACTATTTATTTACTAAAAATAAAATGTAAAAATGTTTTTTTAAATCACACAGAATTACATATATACAGAATGGATCATACTTTGATTAGTAATTATGTCATAAAGGAAAACGTCCTTAGGGGACGGAACAGATACAACGGCTAGTAACACAAAGGGGGTTGGGCTTGAATGAAAGCGCGGGAAGACTGAAGAACAAATGGGAAAGCTATCGTAAATACAGAATATTATGCATTCTAAATTACCGCAGATTTGGAAAAGGAAAATGCAAGAAATATAAATGCAAGAGATCCAGCAGGGATCTTGTCTTCTGAAGAATGTCTCTGGTGGTAAACTGGACACGTTATAGTATCGTCGTTGTGTGTTAGACTGGATACGTCGTTTGTCCTTTCCTAGCCCACGTTTACAGTGGCTGCTGCTAACTCATGGGCTAGGAGGTATCACTTCTGGAGTGAATAAGAGTTCAAAGTTCATACCAAGTTGCCATACTTGTAAGCTCATGCTATATTCTGGCTGGTATAGTCGAAATTCATCCTTTCGGCATGTCGATCGTCACCTTCACGTTGAACACGATGCGAATTTCGTTAGGTTATTATCTTAGCCCTTTTAACGCAGGGACCGTCGTCCTCGGAACACAAAGTGAAATTTTTGTCAACGGGCTTATATAGTTGTGGGAGAGAGGGGCATGTTTCATAGTTTACAACCAATGTCTGTTCACTTGGGCGGGGCCACCGAGTGAGCAGAGTTTACAACCAATGTCTGTTCACTTGGGCGGGGCCACTGAGTGAGCAGAGTTTACAACCAATGTCTGTTCACTTGGGCGGGGCCACCGAGTGGGCAGAGTTTTTACTCTATGGAAACCATTCTCTCATTTAGAAATAAATGTAATCTAAAATTACATTTCATCTTTTCACAAATAGTTTCATATTTAAACATTTCAATTGCACAACAATTCCATGTGAATCTGATAACTAGAATGTGTAGACTTTCCAAGACACAGTTTATGTCGTCCTGTCATCAGTAATAATATCTCAGACGACAACTGATCTGACATCATATTCTTTAAGTACCAACGCATATTTTCAACTGGTTGGATTACCGAAATATGGTTCCGTTCCCCAACCTTTTGATGTTACCAGACTATGTTAACAAAGGGCTTTCCATGAGTCCATTCTGTAGAGTAGAGAGAGAAAAGGGGGTATTTATGGGGGTCATAAACCTCACCAACAGGCCAACGTCATAACGTCTGTGCTCACATGGGCGTGGCCACTGACTTGGTTCAGACTTCATATGAAAAACAATTCTCTCATAAATAAGTTTCATATTGAATGATATTCATTTTTAATGATATTCATATTTAATGATATACGTTCCAACATTTGGATGTGAATCTGATCACTGGGAAATATACACATTCAGAGAAACAGTTATGTTGTTCTACTGTCCTTAGTGACATCACAAATCAGTAATGACTTCGACATGGTTGTTCTGAGATCCTGAGCGCTCTGGAGCACGTTTTATCAAAGACCTCTGTACTTTTGCGCCGTTCATCTTTCCCTTGATCCTGACTAGTCTCCCAGTCCCTGCCGCTGAAATCATCTCCACAGTATGACGCTGCCACCACCATGCTTCACAGTAGGGATGGTGCCAGGTTTCCTCCAGGCGTGACGCTTGGCATTCAGGGCCAAAGAGTTCAATCTTGGTTTCATCAGAGCAGAGAACCTTGTTTTCCTTCTCCCCCCGATCTGTGCTTTGACGGGTCACCGGTTCGAATCTCAAGTCCGACCGGGAAAAGGTGGCGAAGTGGGACGGAAACAGGAGGGCTGCTGGCATCAGTGTCTCTCCTGCCTCGAGTCTCATCTCATTCAATTGAGCTCTCTTGAGGGGTTCCCGTTCAATGGCACTGCATATTAGAATGAGAGGGTGATTTAGAAAAGGCCAGTTAGAGCTTAACTTAAAATGTAGCTTTCTACATCAATATGTTAAATACTTTGATATTTGAACTATCAACATGTTGGGCACATCGCACACATACCTGATAGATTTTCAAGATCTAGGATTTCACCTACAAGAACAGACAGAGATTAAGAACCCGGGACCTCAGCCTTGCAAACACACATATACAGCCCACCTGAATTAAATGTAGACAGTCCCACCAATGAAAAGCTATGGAGTCGGGGAGGAGTGATTTTACAAGGTTGTTTGTAATAGAATAGAGGTAATTAAGGTGGAGTGATTGAACTAAAGCTCACAATATTGTGATGAAAGCATTGGGACAGTTAGAGACACCTCACCTGTCACGCATTGACGTTTCGCACGTCGATTTCCGACCACATATCCCATTGGTGCGGCTACTGCAGCTCCCATTGCAGCTCCCAGTGCAGCTCCCAGTGCCAGACAAAGCCCAACTGTCCAGTAGGACTGGCACGGCTTGGGAAAGATGTCATCTGAAACACAGAAGCCATGTCGAACCCATTACGTACGATCATACCAATTGATTGGTTTGGACCTCCAGATTGCTAATCTACGAAAGAACATTGGCAGCGTGGTGCAAACAAAATAATAATTTCATTTTCAAAAACTTCCAATTGTATATTCAAATGTTTTCAAAACAGATCCCTCACCAGGAATGCGAATCTGCTTCATTCTGAAGGTGTTCTGCTGTTGAACTCTACAGGTGAACCAGTTGTTGTCAGTCTGCTGTATGGTGACATTTCGTCTCACAGTGAAGAAACCCTCAGTGTCAGTCTCGGTCTCTGTAGGTCCAGCAGCAGGGAGGATGGTTCCATTGTTGTCCAGCCACTCTAGCTCAGGTTCAGGGTACCAGCCTTCGGACTCACACCTCAGGACCAGCCCACTACCATTAGTTCCTTCAATAGAGAGGACTGGCTGAGATCCAGGGCCTGCAAAATTTAAAGTTAACACAGGGGTGAGATTCCTGTTATGAAAATGAATGGACTGCTTAAAATGGGATTTTCCCTCTTCAGAATATGACTCTTTCTTAACACCCAGTGGACCATTAACCTCTTGGAACACTAGGGGCAGTATGTGATTTTTGGATGAAAAAACGTTCCCGTTTTAAACAAGATATTTTGTCACGAAAAGATGCTAGACTATGCATATAATTGACAGCTGTGGAAAGAAATCACCCTGACGTTTCTAAAACTGCAAAGATATTATCTGTGAGTGCCACAGAACTGATGCTACAGGCAAAACCAAGATGAAACTTCAAACAGGAAATGAGCAACATTTTTGAGGCGCTGTTTTCCATTGTCTCCTTATATGGCTGTGAATGCGCCCTGAACGAGCCTACACTTTCTGCCGTTTCCTCAAGGTGTCTGCAGCATTGTGATGTGTTTGTAGGCATATCATTGGAAGATTGGCCATAAGAGACTACATTGTCCTACGGTGTCATTTGTCGAAATTGGTGCGTAATCTCCAGCTGCAAGCATTCTTCCATGTGATTGAGAGGAGAGAGGAGACTTCCACGAATGATATATCATCGAAGAGATATGTGAAAAACACCTTGAGGATTGATTCTAAACAACGTTTACCATGTTTCAGTCGATATTATGGAGTTAATTTGGAAAAAAGTTTGGCGTTTTTATGATTGAATTTTCGTTTTTTTTTGGTAGCCAAACGTGACGAACAAAACGGGGCGATTTCTCACGCAAAGAATCTTTCAGGAAAAACGGAACATTTACTATCTAACTGAGAGTCTCCTCATTGAAAACATCCGAAGTTCTTCAAAGGTAAATGATTTTATTTGAATGCTTTTCTTGTTTTTGTGAAAATGTTGCCTGCTGAATGCTACGCTAAATGCTACGCTAAATGCTACGCTAGCTATCAATAATCTTACACAAATGCTTGTTTTGCTATGGTTGAAAAGCATATTTTGAAAATCTGAGATGACAGTGTTGTTAACAAAAGGCTAAGCTTGAGAGCTAGCATATTTATTTCATTTAATTTGCGATTTCATGAATAGTTAACGTTGCGTTTTGGTAATGAGCTTGAGGCTGTATTCACGATACCGGATCCGGGATGGCTAGAATCAAGAGGTTAAGAAACAGTAATATTAACACCCAGTGGACCAATAAGAAACAGTAATATTAACTAACACCCAGTGGACCAATAAGAAACAGTAATATTAACAAACACCCAGTGGACCAATAAGAAACAGTAATATTAACAAACACCCAGTGGACCAATAAGAAACAGTAATATTAACAAACACCCAGTGGACCAATAAGAAACAGTAATATTAACTAACACCCAGTGGACCAATAAGAAACAGTAATATTAACAAACACCCAGTGGACCAATAAGAAACAGTAATATTAACTAACACCCAGTAGACCAATAAGAAACAGTAATATTTACACCCAGTGGACCAATAAGAAACAGTAATATTAACAAACACCCAGTGGACCAATAAGAAACAGTAATATTAACAAACACCCAGTGGACCAATAAGAAACAGTAATATTAACTAACACCCAGTGGACCAATAAGAAACAGTAATATTAACAAACACCCAGTGGACCAATAAGAAACAGTAATATTAACTAACACCCAGTAGACCAATAAGAAACAGTAATATTTACACCCAGTGGACCAATAAGAAACAGTAATATTAACTAACACCCAGTGGACCAATAAGAAACAGTAATATTAACAAACACCCAGTGGACCAATAAGAAACAGTAATATTAACAAACACCCAGTGGACCAATAAGAAACAGTAATATTAACACCCAGTGGACCAATAAGAAACAGTAATATTAACTAACACCCAGTGGACCAATAAGAAACAGTAATATTGACTAACACCCAGTGGACCAATAAGAAACAGTAATATTAACTAACACCCAGTGGACCAATAAGAAACAGTAATAAATCAAATCCAAATCAAATTTTATTTGTCACATACACATGGTTAGCAGATGTTAATGCGAGTGTAGCGAAATGCTTGTGCTTCTAGTTCCGACAATGCAGTAATAACCAACAAGTAATCTAACTAACAATTCCAAAACTACTGTCTTATACACACAAGTGTAGGGGGATAAAGAATATGTACATAAATATATATGAATGAGTGATGGAACAGAGCGGCATAGGCAAGATACAGTAGATGGTATTGAGTACAGTATATACATATGAGATGAGTATGTAAACAAAGTGGCATAGTTAAAGTGGCTAGTGATACATTTGTTACATAAAGATGCAGTAGATGATATAGAGTACAGTATATACGTATACATATGAGATTAATAATGTAGGGTATGTAAACATTATATTAGGTAGCATTGTTTAAAGTGGCTAGTGATATATTTTACATCATTTCCCATCAATTCCCATTATTAAAGTGGCTGGAGTTGAGTCAGTGTGTTGGCAGCAGCCACTCAATGTTAGTGGTGGCTGTTTAACAGTCTGATGGCCTTGAGATAGAAGCTGTTTTTCAGTCTCTCGGTCCCAGCTTTGATGCACCTGTACTGACCTCGCCTTCTGGATGATAGCGGGGTGAACGGGCAGTGGCTCGGGTGGTTGTTGTCCTTGATGATCTTAATGGCCTTCCTGTAACATCGGGTGGTGTAGGTGTCCTGGAGGGCAGGTAGTTTGCCCCCGGTGATGCGTTGTGCAGACCTCACTACCCTCTGGAGAGCCTTACGGTTGTGGGTGGAGCAGTTGCCGTACCAGGCGGTGATACAGCCCGCCAGGATGCTCTCGATTGTGCATCTGTAGAAGTTTGTGAGTGCTTTTGGTGACAAGCCGAATTTCTTCAGCCTCCTGAGGTTGAAGAGGCGCTGCTGCGCCTTCTTCACGACACTGTCAGTGTGAGTGGACCAATTCAGTTTGTCTGTGATGTGTATGCCGAGGACCTTAAAACTTGCTACCCTCTCCACTACTGTTCCATCGATGTGGATAGGGGGGTGTTCCCACTGCTGTTTCCTGAAGTCCACAATCCTCTCCTTAGTTTTGTTGACGTTGAGTGTGAGGTTATTTTCCTGACACCACACTCCGAGGGCCCTCACCTCCTCCCTGTAGGCCGTCTCGTCGTTGTTGGTAATCAAGCCTACCACTGTTGTGTCGTCCGCAAACTTGATGATTGAGTTGGAGGCGTGCGTGGCCAAGCAGTCGTGGGTGAACAGGGAGTACAGGAGAGGGCTCAGAACGCACCCTTGTGGGGCCCCAGTGTTGAGGATCAGCGGGGTGGAGATGTTGCCTACCCTCACCACCTGGGGGCGGCCCGTCAGGAAGTCCAGTACCCAGTTGCACAGGGCGGGGTCGAGACCCAGGAGGGTACTATGGTGTTAAATGCCGAGCTGTAGTCGATGAACAGCATTCTCACGTAGGTATTCCTCTTGTCCAGATGGGTAAGGGCAGTGTGCAGTGTGGTTGAGATTGCATCGTCTGTGGACCTATTTGGGCGGTAAGCAAATTGGAGTGGGTCTAGGGTGTCAGGTAGGGTGGAGGTGATATGGTCCTTGACTAGTCTCTCAAAGCACTTCATGATGACGGAAGTGAGTGCTACGGGGCGGTAGTCGTTTAGCTCAGTTACCTTAGCTTTCTTGGGAACAGGAACAATGGTGGCCCTCTTGAAGCATGTGGGAACAGCAGACTGGGATAGGGATTGATTGAATATGTCCGTAAACACACCAGCCAGCTGGTCTGCGCATGCTCTGAGGGCGCAGCTGGGGATGCCGTCTGGGCCTGCAGCCTTGCGAGGGTTAACACGTTTAAATGTTTTACTCACCTCGGCTGCAGTGAAGGAGAGGCCGCATGTTTTGGTTGCAGGCCGTGTCAGTGGCACTGTATTGTCCTCAAAGCGGGCAAAAAAGTTATTTAGTCTGCCTTGGAGCAAGACATCCTGGTCCGTGACGGGGCTGGTTTTCTTTTTGTAATCCGTGATTGACTGTAGACCCTGCCACATACCTCTTGTGTCTGAGCCGTTGAATTGAGATTCTACTTTGTCTCTATACTGACCCTTAGCTTGTTTGATTGCCTTGCGGAGGGAATAGCTACACTGTTCGTATTCGGTCATGTTTCCGGTTACCTTGCCCTGATTAAAAGCAGTGGTTCGCGCTTTCAGTTTCACGTGAATGCTGCCATCAATCCACGGTTTCTGGTTTGGGAATGTTTTAATCGTTGCTATGGAAACGACATCTTCAACGCACGTTCTAATGAACTCGCACACCGAATCAGCGTATTCGTCAATATTGTTATCTGACGCAATACGAAACATATCCCAGTCCACGTGATGGAAGCAGTCTTGGAGTGTGGAGTCAGCTTGGTCGGACCAGCGTTGGACAGACCTCAGCGTGGGAGCTTCTTGTTTTAGTTTCTGTCTGTAGGCAGGGATCAACAAAATGGAGTCGTGGTCAGCTTTTCCGAAAGGAGGGCGGGGCAGGGCCTTATATGCGTCGCGGAAGTTAGAATAGCAAAGATCCAAGGTTTTGCCAGCCCTGGTTGAGCAATTGATATGCTGATACAATTTAGGGAGTTTTGTTTTCAGATTAGCCTTGTTAAAAGGTGAAAGGCAGAACGCAGGATCCGCTTCGCGAAAGTCATATTCTTGGTCGTACTGATGGTGAGTTGACGCTGCTCTTATATTCAGTAGTTCTTCTCGACTGTATGTAATGAAACCTAAGATGACCTGGGGTACTAATGTAAGAAATAACACGTAAAAAACAACAAAAAACTGCATAGTTTCCTAGGAACGCGAAGCGAGGCGGCCATCTCTGCCGGCGCCGGAATATTGACTAACACCCAGTGGACCAATAAGAAACAGTAATATTAACTAACACCCAGTGGACCAATAAGAAACAGTAATATTAACACCCAGTGGACCAATAAGAAACAGTAATATTAACACCCAGTGGACCAATAAGAAACAGTAATATTAACTAACACCCAGTGGACCAATAAGAAACAGTAATATTAACTAACACCCAGTGGACCAATAAGAAACAGTAATATTAACAAACACCCAGTGGACCAATAAGAAACAGTAATATTAACTAACACCCAGTAGACCAATAAGAAACAGTAATATTAACACCCAGTGGACCACTGCTATTACTGTTTCTTATTGGTCCACTGGGTGTTAGTTAATATTACTGTTTCTAAATGGAGTTTATCTATATTTCATGTATAACACATGTATTTTCATCAACATTTGTAAATGAGTATTTCTGTAAATTGATATGGCTCTCTGCAAAAACACTGCATGTTTTGGAACTACTGAACATAACACGCCAATGTAAAATAAGATTTTGGGATATAAATATGAACTTTACCGAACAAAACATACATGTATTGTGTAACATGAAGTCCTATGAGTGTCATCTGATGAAGATCATCAAAGGTTAGTGAGAAAGATTCTCTCTATTTGTGCTTTTTGTGACTCCTCCCTTTGGCTGGAAAAATGGCTGTGTTTTTCTGTGACTTGGTGGTGACCTAACATAATTGTTTGTGGAGCTTTCGCTGTAAAGCATTTTTTAAATCAGACACTGGAATGAAACCTGTTATAGGGATAGGGGGCAGAATTTTCACTGTTGGATAAATAGCGTGCACAATTTCAACTTCCTGCTACTCATGCCAGGAATATATTATATGCATATGATTAGCAGGTGTGGATAGAAAACACTGAAGTTTCTAAAACTGGTTCAACCATGTCTGTGCCTATAACAGAACTTATGGAGCAAGAAAAACCCAGAGGAATAACTGTTCGTTTTTTTTTTTTTGTGCCTCTGACCGTTCCCTCAGGTGAATTTAGTTGAAGTTAATCATCTTTGCAATGGAGAAGAAGCACATGGAACAAGGTTACTGTTGAGAGTTATGCAAGACGAAAAAAGGTGCATGGTTTGTTTACTTGCTGTATTGAATACAGATTGCCTCATCTACAATTTGATCGATTATTAACATTTAAAAATACCTAAAGTTGTATTACAAACGTAGTTTAAAATATTTTGGCAAAGTTTATAGGCAACTTTTGAAATGTTTTGTAGTGACGTTGTGTTTTGGCAAGCTGTTTTTTTCCGGATCAAACGTGCTTTATAAATGGACATTTTGGGTATACATGGACGGAATTAATCGGAAAAAAGGACCAATTGTGATGTTTATGGGACATATTGGAGTGCCAACAAAAGAAGCTCGTCAAAGGTAATGCATGTTTTATATTTTATTTCAGCGTTTTGTGTAGCGCCTGCTACGCTAGCTCTTTTGTTTACTACTGGTTCAGATGAGTGCATGCTATCAAATAATAGCTTCTTATGCTTTCGCCGAAAAGCATTTTTTAAATCTGACATGTTGGCTGGATTCACAACGGGTGTAGCTTTCATTGAGTATCTTACATGTGTGATTTAATGAAAGTTAGAATTTTATTTGAATCTGGCGCTCTGCATTTCCCCAGGCAATTGGCCAGTTGAGACGCGTCTCCATATCCTCAAGAGGTATTAATGGTCCACTGGTTCTTATTATTGTTGCTTTTTGGAAACTCACTTGATTGTGATGGTTGTCTTGGGGGAGTTGAATATGTTTTGTCATCTATGAAAAATAGATGAATGACATCGTGATAATCTCAATGAAAAATGTGCTGATGACATAATAACACAAAGCACAAAGGAAACATTTTTGATCATTTATATAAATCAGGATCAGACATTGTACTTGACAGAGAAAATACCATCTGATGTGTATATACACTACACTAGTATTTACATGACTCACCGACCAGGAGTTGTGTGTATATATACTACACTAGTATTTACATGACTCACCGACCAGGAGTTGTGTGTGTATATATACTACACTAGTATTTACATGACTCACCGACCAGGAGTTGTGTGTATATATACTACACTAGTATTTACATGACTCACCGACCAGGAGTTGTGTGTGTATATATACTACACTAGTATTTACATGACTCACCGACCAGGAGTTGTGTGTGTATATATACTACACTAGTATTTACATGACTCACCGACCAGGAGTTGTGTGTGTATATATACTACACTAGTATTTACATGACTCACCGACCAGGAGTTGTGTGTGTATATACTACACTAGTATTTACATGACTCACCGACCAGGAGTTGTGTGTGTATATATACTACACTAGTATTTACATGACTCACCGACCAGGAGTTGTGTGTGTATATATACTACACTAGTATTTACATGACTCACCGACCAGGAGTTGTGTGTGTATATATACTACACTAGTATTTACATGACTCACCGACCAGGAGTTGTGTGTGTATATATACTACACTAGTATTTACATGACTCACCGACCAGGAGTTGTGTGTGTATATATACTACACTAGTATTTACATGACTCACCGACCAGGAGTTGTGTGTGTATATATACTACACTAGTATTTACATGACTCACCGACCAGGAGTTGTGTGTGTATACACTACACTAGTATTTACATGACTCACCGACCAGGAGTTGAACAACAGGTCTCTGAGTCCTGCTCACTGTTGGAATGAAGCAGGTGTAGCTTCCAGCATCAGAGAGAGTAACTCCTGTTAGTTTCAATGAGACGTTGCCGTTCTTCAGTTCTTCTTTAAACAGTGACGTCCTTCTCTTGTAGGATGGATTCTGGTCCTCTTCAGAGTCACGATGGTCGCGGTAACAATGTGCCTCTTTTGGCTTCAAGTCTGGTCTGAGCCACTCCACTGTGTGGTTCGCAGCATTCATAGTGGGGTTCAGGAAACAAGGAAGGATGACATCACCACCCACTACGGCATGAACCCTGGACATTGGAGCAACAACCTGAACCTGACCTGAAAAAAACAAAATCAGAGTGAATATCTTTAAGACACTCTAAATGTTGTATACAACTTATCAAAAAAGAAGTTTAGTATGGTAACAGTTTAGTACTTAGTAGCATATTTTGTATTTGTCGTGAACAGACTCACGTAACACAAAATAGTACTACTTTACCCAACAGGGCAGACTGATCCGCGGAGAATGAACACCAAATCAGAACAGATTCAACAGCTGGGCGATAGTGAATTATAAAAACAACAAGTGGTTTATATTGATGGGAGAAATAACCACATTATTCACCATCTGGATGTCAGTGACACGTATAGGCCTACTGCTGCATTCAAGACAATTGGGAACTCAAAATAATACACAAAATAGGTGAAATCATGTGCACCACTTTTGTATTCAGGTGCCGATATGAGTTTGCTTCCCATCACGACGTTTCCAACTGTTTTTCTACCAAACATATTAATAAACGTTTTTTTCGTAACCATCTGGATTTCACCCTGATACAGCAGTATACTCAAATGGAAATGGGGGACATGACCGGCAAGCCGGCAGCACAACGCCGGGACACAGGAAATATCAGGGTGACAGCTAAAAGCTTGAAATCCACTGGAAACATACTAGTTACGGCATTAACGGCAGGTAGCCTAGTGGTTAGAGTGTAGAGGAGGCAGGTAGCCTAGTGGTTAGAGTGTAGAGGAGGCAGGTAGCCTAGTGGTTAGAGTGTAGAGGAGGCAGGTAGCCTAGTGGTTAGAGTGTAGAGGAGGCAGGTAGCCTAGTGGTTAGAGTGTAGAGGAGGCAGGTAGCCTAGTGGTTAGAGTGTAGAGGAGGCAGGTAGCTTAGTGGTTAGAGTGTAGAGGAGGCAGGTAGCCTAGTGGTTAGAGTGTAGAGGTGGCAGGGTAGCCTAGTGGTTAGAGTGTAGAGGGGGTAGGTAGCCTAGTGGTTAGAGTGTAGAGGAGGCAGGTAGCCTAGTGGTTAGAGTGTAGAGGAGGCAGGTAGCCTAGTGGTTAGAGTGTAGAGGAGGCAGGTAGCCTAGTGGTTAGAGTGTAGAGGAGGCAGGTAGCCTAGTGGTTAGAGTGTAGAGGTGGCAGGTAGCCTAGTGGTTAGAGTGTAGAGGAGGCAGGTAGCCTAGTGGTTAGAATGTAGAGGAGGCAGGTAGCCTAGTGGTTAGAGTGTAGAGGAGGCAGGTAGCCTAGTGGTTAGAGTGTAGAGGAGGCAGGTAGCCTAGTGGTTGGAGGGGCGGCAGGTAGCCTAGTGGTTAGAGGGGCGGCAGGTAGCCTAGTGGTTAGAGGGGCGGCAGGTAGCCTAGTGGTTAGAGGGGCGGCAGGTAGCCTAGTGGTTAGAGGGGCGGCAGGTAGCCTAGTGGTTAGAGGGGCGGCAGGTAGCCTAGTGGTTAGAGGCAGGTAGCCTAGTGGTTAGAGTGTAGAGGAGGCAGGTAGCCTAGTGGTTAGAGGGGCGGCAGGTAGCCTAGTGGTTAGAGGGGTGGCAGGTAGCCTAGTGGTTAGAGGCAGGTAGCCTAGTGGTTAGAGTGTAGAGGAGGCAGGTAGCCTAGTGGTTAGAGTGTAGAGGAGGCAGGTAGCCTAGTGGTTAGAGTGTAGAGGGGCGGCAGGTAGCCTAGTGGTTGGAGGGGCGGCAGGTAGCCTAGTGGTTAGAGGGGCGGCAGGTAGCCTAGTGGTTAGAGGGGCGGCAGGTAGCCTAGTGGTTAGAGGGGCGGCAGGTAGCCTAGTGGTTAGAGGGGCGGCAGGTAGCCTAGTGGTTAGAGGGGTGGCAGGTAGCCTAGTGGTTAGAGGCAGGTAGCCTAGTGGTTAGAGGGGCGGCAGGTAGCCTAGTGGTTAGAGGGGCGGCAGGTAGCCTAGTGGTTAGAGGGGCGGCAGGTAGCCTAGTGGTTAGAGGGGCGGCAGGTAGCCTAGTGGTTAGAGGAGGCAGGTAGCCTAGTGGTTAGAGTGTAGAGGAGGCAGGTAGCCTAGTGGTTAGAGTGTAGAGGAGGCAGGTAGCCTAGTGGTTAGAGTGTAGAGGAGGCAGGTAGCCTAGTGGTTAGAGGGGCGGCAGGTAGCCTAGTGGTTGGAGGGGCGGCAGGTAGCCTAGTGGTTAGAGGGGCGGCAGGTAGCCTAGTGGTTAGAGGGGCGGCAGGTAGCCTAGTGGTTAGAGGGGCGGCAGGTAGCCTAGTGGTTAGAGGGGTGGCAGGTAGCCTAGTGGTTAGAGGCAGGTAGCCTAGTGGTTAGAGGGGCGGCAGGTAGCCTAGTGGTTAGAGGCGGCAGGTAGCCTAGTGGTTAGAGAGCGGCAGGTAGCCTAGTGGTTAGAGGGGCGGCAGGTAGCCTAGTGGTTAGAGGAGGCAGGTAGCCTAGTGGTTAGAGTGTAGAGGAGGCAGGTAGCCTAGTGGTTAGAGTGTAGAGGAGGCAGGTAGCCTAGTGGTTAGAGTGTAGAGGAGGCAGGTAGCCTAGTGGTTAGAGGGGCGGCAGGTAGCCTAGTGGTTGGAGGGGCGGCAGGTAGCCTAGTGGTTGGAGGGGCGGCAGGTAGCCTAGTGGTTGGAGGGGCGGCAGGTAGCCTAGTGGTTGGAGGGGCGGCAGGTAGCCTAGTGGTTAGAGTGTAGAGGAGGCAGGTAGCCTAGTGGTTAGAGCGTAGAGGCGGCAGGTAGCCTAGTGGTTAGAGTGTAGAGGCAGCAGGTAGCCTAGTGGTTAGAGCATTGGACTAGTAACCGGAAGGTTGCTAGATTGAATCCCCGAGCTGTCAAGGTAAAACTGTTGTTCTGCCCCTGAACGAGGCAGTTAACCCACTGTTCCTAGTCCGTCATTGTAAATAAGAACGTGTTCTAGTTAAATAAAGGTCAAATAAAACCCGATAGTCAACTGTTCTCTAAAATGTTTTCCATATATAGACAAACCCTGTGTGTTTTAATAAAACCAACTATATGCTTGTATTATGCTGTTTGATGAAATAAGACAAATGACTTGAGATCAAGATAACCAGAAAAAAACAAATCTGACCATCCTCCTACTGGCTCTCTCAGATTCTGCCACATCAGGAAGTAGCAGACTGAAGATGACAGCAGCTGATTGGCCTCTGACTGTAAAGTGCTACAGAGGGCAGTGTTATGACCCATCACCACCTGGTAGAGGGCAGCTGATTGGCCTCTGACTGTAAGGTGCTACAGAGGGCAGTGTTATGACCCATCACCACCTGGTAGAGGGCAGCTGATTGGCCTCTGACTGTAAGGTGCTACAGAGGGCAGTGTTACGACCCATCACCACCTGGTAGAGGGCAGCTGATTGGCCTCTGACTGTAAAGTGCTACAGAGGGCAGTGTTACGGCCCAGAACATCACTGGGACCAAGATTGCAGACTATTTACATTGACAACCCCCCTTTGTATTTACACTGCTGCTACTCACCATATTCCTACCTACATGTACAAATTACAACTACCCTGTACCCCCACATATTCACTCTGTACCCCCACGTATTCACTCTGCACCCCCTGTATAAAGCCTTGTTATTGTGTTACTTTATAAAGAAAGGTACTTTAGTTAATTTAGTACATTTGTTTCTTAACTATTTCTTGAACTGCATTTTTGGTTAAGGACTTGTAAGTAAGCATTTCACCGTAAGGGAAAGGTGGATACTAGTCAGTTGTACAACTGAATGCATTCAGTGGTCTACTACACCTGTTGTATACGGAGCTCAGTATCATGAGAGAACACAGGGCATGAGAGAACACAGGGCATGAGAGAACACAGGGCATGAGAGAACCGTGTGGCTGTGTCCCACATCTCACCCTGTCAACTACATAGTGAACCTCTGCTAATCAGGCTCCTGGTCAACAGTAGTGTCCTTTATAGGGTATAGGCTGCTATGTGGGATGTACCCTGTGACTTCCATTTCCTTCACCATCTTGTCTCAGTCCTCTGACAACACACTGTCATGTCTCCACCTATTTCACCCCCCCCATCTTGTCTCAGTCCACAAGCTCATAATTTGAGGTGGGACAGCAAATAACAGACGTGCAATGAGGACACACTTGATACATTGTATTTCACGTTCCTTGATCAATGAAACGGAATCCCTGAACAACATGAAATTAACAGCAGTCCTAGAATGATAATAGGATATGCACAGCTAACTGGCTACTGTGAACCCTTTATTTAACCAGGCAAGTCAGTTAAGAACAAATTCTTATTTACAATGAGGGCCAAACCTGGACAACGCTGGGCCAATTGTGCGCCACCCTATGGGACTCCCAATCACAGCCGGTTGTGATACGGCCTGGAATCGAACCAGGGTATGTAGCGACGTAATGAAATGTAGACCTCTAGGGAGCTACAATTGACCATAATGTCAACATTATTTGTTAACGTTAACTAGCTAAGTAAACCTGCATCTGGATGATCTAAGATGAAGTTGAGAATAACACCACAGAACTTCACATCGTATTGTGAATAACAACATTGTTTCACTTTAGGATGTATCTTTGCTAGCCAGCTTACATTGATGTACCAGCTAACTTAGCTAGCTAGGTAGCTAAGCGATGTTGTGAGAAACCCACCTTCGGTTGTTGTTGAAAGACAGCAGAAGCACAACCAGCAGAAATGCAAACCATAACGAGAAAATATATACATTTTACAAGCAATGTTACGTTTGATGCCGTTTATTACTAGTTATTATAATATATATTATTACTAGCGACGTTAGTTTCACACTGTACTTCCTTCTCCTGAAATGACGTCTCCAGCACTGGTCTTCTTCTTCTATGAGGTTTAACGGCGGTTGGCATCCAATTTGTTGCATTACCGCCACTTACTGGCCTGGAGTACAACTCCCTTAAAAATAAAAAATTGTACTGAATAAATACCCTACCATCTAACACTATAGTCATTCATTTCAAAATTATATAAAATAAAATTAACACCCCCCCCTACTCCACTAATTAAATGAATTTATTCCTACCTCATTGCCATCACCCTGAAAGGATGGGACATCTTAACACACCCTGTTACTCTTTCTATTGTCAAGTCTCCCACACACCCAAATACCTCTCTGCTGGACCCTCCCTCCTACACACTGCTGCCACCTTGGACCCTCCCTCCTACACACTGCTGCCACCTTGGACCCTCCCTCCTACACACTGCTGTCACCTTGGACCCTCCCTCCTACACACTGCTGTCACCTTGGACCCTCCCTCCTACACACTGCTGCCACCTTGGACCCTCCCTCCTACACACTGCTGCCACCTTGGACCCTCCCTCCTACACACTGCTGCCACCTTGGACCCTCCCTCCTACACACTGCTGCCACCTTGGACCCTCCCTCCTACACACTGATGCCACATGCCCATAATCGTGACACCTGTAACATCATAATGTATTTGGCACATACGCTCGTACAGGATAACTTATA
This sequence comes from Oncorhynchus nerka, assembly GCF_034236695.1. Classification (NCBI taxonomy): domain Eukaryota; kingdom Metazoa; phylum Chordata; class Actinopteri; order Salmoniformes; family Salmonidae; genus Oncorhynchus; species Oncorhynchus nerka. The sequence goes on from NW_027039038.1 coordinate 28,068, forward strand.
TATCCTAACTTCTCTTTGTCGGGCAAAAAGTCAACTTCAAAACTCAAAAGAACAGAACTGTTCTGTTTCCCCACCCTGTGTGTGTCGCATCAAACGACCAGCATCACACTGGGAATCTTCCCCCTCAGCTGGTCAACGTTTATATCTACTGCTTCCCCAGTTAGACTTTCATTGGTGCCCTTTTCTTGAGAAATAAACAATTCACATGTCTATACATAAAGGGAAGTGAGTGAATTGAAATGCAAAGTGGTTGTGATGTCATTCAGAACAGATTAAGAAACAGATTAAAAAACAGGCTACATGATTGAGGAAAATAATTTATTTTATTATATTTGCTACAAAGACAAAATCAATATCCTGATGATTAATTGAAAAATAATGGTTTTGCACAAAACACAATAAAACAAAAGGCCTACATTAGTTATGTTTAAACAAAATAACATAATGAGACCAAAATGGGAAAATAAAGTAAATAATTGTAATAATTGAATTCTCCTCTCCTGTATGTTTTCTATCTCTGTAACATGTAACGGTATAACATTATACTGAACCTGTAACAATAATGCCTGAACCTCAACACCTATCAGTTGATCTGTATAGACATGAAAAGTGAAGGCATTTACAATGTATCAACCATAATGCTATACAGTATATGACCAGTATATGACTGATGTTAAAGGACAGCTGCTGAATGAATAATACAACACACATTATATTAAAACACATTCCAATCAGAATAATACATGTATCAGTTAATAGATCACATTTGATCAAATGCCACTATCGTTCCAGCAGGTGGAGCTACAATGTAACAACATACAGCATTGTGACTCACAGTTCTATATTAGAATTCCATGAGTTCCATTCTGATGGTTGTTATGGTGATCAGGTGATCTCAGCCTCACTCTTCTTCAACACAATCACCTGTTCAACACAGAAGTAGTTCATCAGTGTGGCCATGTATTTACTTATCCAATACAGAACCACTTAGAAATGTAAATCATATCAGATGAATTACTAGTCAATACTGTGCTACTTAGAATCCTATCAAATTATTTGCTTATGTCCAGGGCTATTTACTCCTTATCAATACCAGGGCTATTTACTCCTTATCAATACCAGGGCTATTTACTCCTTATCAATATCAAGGCTATTGACTCCTATTCAATATCCAGGCTATATGCTCCTAAATGCATTCATTCATATCAGTTGCATAATTTGGTAGTCACTAGCTGCAGCAAACTGAAAAGAAGAGTGACCCAGGGATGTGTCTGCTTTGGGGACCTTTAATGGAATGTTTACTGGCAGAACGGGTGTGGAGGATGAGGGCTGCAGTGGATATCTCAGATAGGGGGGAGTGAGGCCTAAGAGGGTTTAATAAATAAGCATCAACAACGGCTATACAGAGATGACCAGTTTACAGAGGAGTATAGAGTGCAGTGATGTTTCCTATAATTAGCATTGGTGGCAAATCTGATGGCTGAATGGTAAAGAACATCGAGCCGCTCGAGAGCATCCTTATCTGCCGATCTATAAATGATGGCTCCGTAATCTAGCATGGGTAGGATGGTCATCTGAATCAGGGTTAGTTTGACAGCTGGGGTGAAAGAGGTTCGATAGAGGAAACCAAGCCTCGATTTAACTTTAGCCTGCAGCTTTGATATGTGCTGAGAGAAGGACAGTGTACCGTCTAGCCATACTCCTAAGTACTTGTATGAGGTGATTACTTCAAGCTCTAAACCCTCAGAGGTAGTAATCACACCTGTGGGAAGAGGGGCATTCTTCTTACCAAACCACATGACCTTTGTTTTGGAGGTGTTCAGAATAAGGTTAAGGGCAGAGAAAGCTTGTTGGACACTAAGCAAGCTTTGTTGTAGAGCATTTAACACAAAATCCGATAAGGAGCCAGCTGAGTATAATACTGTATCATCTGCATATAAATGGATGAGAGAGCTTCCTACTGCCTGAGCAATGTTGTTGATGTAAATTGAGAAGAGCGTGGAGCCTAGTATTGAGCCTTGGGGTACTCCCTTGGTGACGGGCAGTGGCTGAGACCACATATTTTCTGACTTTATACACTGCACTCTTTGAGAGAGGTAGTTAGCAAACCAGGCCAAAGACCCCTCAGAGACACCAATACTCCTTAGCCGGCCCACAAGAATGGAATGGTCTACCGTGTCAAAAGCCCACAATAATGGAATGGTCTACCGTACAAGTCAATAAAAATAGCAGCACAATATTTCTTACAATCAAGGACAATGGTGACATCATTGAGGAACTTTAAGGTTGCAGTGACACATCCATAACCTGAGCAGGTTATACCATATTGTGGTAGTTGACTCTAATCCATCCTACTTTCTACTTCTACTAAGAGGTAACATAATATAGTACACACTGTGATCAGAATACCATATTGTGGCCCCTGCAGCTGTTGTGTTGTCATTTATTTAAATTTGTATTTATTTAACCTTTATTTAACCAGGTAGGCTAATTGAGAACAAGTTCTCATTTGTACCTGTGACCTGGCCAAGATAAAGCAAAGCAGTTCGACACATACAACAACACAGAGTTACACACGGAATAAATGAACATACAGTCAATAATACAGTAGAAAAGTCTATATACAGCATGTGCAAATGAGGTAGGATAAGGGAGGTAAGGCAATAAATAGGCCATGGTAGTGAAGTAATTACAATATAGCAATTAAACACTGGAATGGTAGGATGTGCAGAAGATGCATGTGCAAGTAGAGATACTGGGGTGCAAAGGAGCAAGATACATTTGGGGATGAGGTAGATGGATGGGCTGTTTACAGATGGGCTATGTACAGGTGGAGTGATCTGTGAGCTGCTCTGACAGCTGGTGCTTAAAGATAGTGAGGGAGATATGACTCTCCAGCTTTGGTGATTTTTGCAGTTCATTCGAGTCATTGGCAGCAGAGAACTGGACGGAAAGTCGGCCAAAGGAGGAATTGGCTTTGGGGATGACGAGTGAGATATACCTGCTGGAGCACGTGCTATGGGTGGGAGTTTCTATGGTGACCAATGAGCTGAGATAAGGCAGGGCTTTACCTAGCAAAGACTTATAGACGACCTGGAGCAAATGGGTTTGGCGATGAGTATGAATCAAGGGCCAGCCAAAGAGAGCACACAGGTCACAGTGGTGGGTAGTGTATATGGGGCGTTGGTGTCAAAACGGATGGCACTGTGATAGACTGCATCCAATTTGGTGAGTAGAGTAGAGTTTTTGAGGCTATTTTGTAAATTACATCGCCGAAGTCGAGGATAGGTAGATTGGTCAGTTTTACGAGGGTATGTTTGGCAGCATGAGTGCAACATGAGTGAAGGAAGCTTTGTGCGAAATAGGAAGCCGATTCTAGATGTAATTTTGGATTGGAGATGTTTAATGTGAGTCTGGAAGGAGAGTTTACAGTCTAACCGTACAACCTAGGTATTTGTAGTTGTCCACATATTCTAAGTCAGAGCCGTCCAGAGTAGTGATGTTGGACGGGTGCTCAGTGATCGGTTGAAGAGCATGCATTTAGTTTTACTTGCATTTAAGGGCAGTTGGAGGCCACGGAAGGAGAGTTGTATGGCAATAAAGCTCGTCTGGAGGTTAGTTAACACAGTGTCCAAAGAAGGGCCAGAGATATACAGAATGGTGTTGTCTGCATAGAGGTGGATCAAATCAAAGTTTATTTGTCACGTGCGCCGAATACAACAGATGTAGTAGACCTTACAGTGAAATGCTTACTTACAGGCTCTAACCAATAGTGCAAAAAAAGGTATTATGTGAACAAAAGGTAGGTAAAGAAATAAAACAACAATAAAAAGAAAGGCTATAAAAGTAGCGAGGCTACATACATCACAATGTCCTTAATAACGATGGTAGGACCAAGGCGCAGCGTACTTAGAGTTCCACATATGCAGATAATCCAGGTAGCCATTTGATTACCCGTTGGGGGTAAAAACTGTTGAGAAGCCTTTTTGTCCTTGACTTGGCAGTCTGGTACCACTTGCCATGCGGTAGTAGAGAGAACAGTCTATGACTGGGGTGGCTGGGGTCTTTGACAATTTCTAGGGCCTTCCTCTGACACCGCCTGGTATAGAGATCCTGGATGGCAGGCAGCTTGGTCCCAGCAATGTACTGGGCCATACGTACTACCCTCTGTAGCAATTGCCGTACCAGGCAATTATGCAACCAGTGCTCTCGATGTTGCAGCTGTAGAACCTTTTGAGGATCTCAGGACCCATGCCAAATCTTTTTTAGTTTCCTGAGGTGGAATAGGCTTTGTCGTGCCCTCTTCACAACTGTTTTGGTGTGTTTGGACCATTCTAGGTTGTTGTTGATGTGGGCCCGAATGAACTTGAAGCTCTCAACCTGCTCCACTACAGCCCCATCGATGAGAATTGGGGTGTACTCGGTCCTCCTTTTCCTGTAGTCCACAATCAAATCCTTAGTCTTGGTTACGTTGAGGGATAGGTTGTTATTCTGGCACCACCCGGCCAGGTCTCTGATCTCTTCCCTATAGGCTAACTCGTCATTGTTGGTGATCAGGCCTACCACATCACATCCTTGATTATCTTCCCTATATATGTCACTCCCTTTGGTTCCTTTCCCAGATGTTTCTTGTTTTGTATTGTTGGTATATTGGCCCTATAACACACCTCCTCTGGCCTTAATGCTTCAATATGTACTGATGTCTGACACTGTATTTGCTGTAAACCTGAAAATATACTGAAGATTTACATTATGAACAGAATAACATGAAGATATACTGAACATTATGAACAGAATAACATGAAATATACTGAACATTATGAACAGAATAACATGAAATATACTGAACATTATAAACATTTTTCTACGGCTGGCCATGGCTACTCCTTTTTATTTATTTTTTTATTTCCCCTTTATTTAACCAGGTAGGCTAGTTGAGAACACCTTTATTTAATCAGGTAGGCTAGTTGAGAACACCTTTATTTAACCAGGTAGGCTAGTTGAGAACACCTTTATTTAACCAGGTAGGCTAGTTGAGAACACCTTTATTTAACCAGGTAGGCTAGTTGAGAACACCTTTATTTAACCAGGTAGGCTAGTTGAGAACACCTTTATTTAACCAGGTAGGCTAGTTGAGAACACCTTTATTTAACCAGGTAGGCTAGCTGAGAACACCTTTATTTAACCAGGTAGGCTAGTTGAGAACACCTTTATTTAACCAGGTAGGCTAGTTGAGAACACCTTTATTTAATCAGGTAGGCTAGTTGAGAACACCTTTATTTAACCAGGTAGGCTAGTTGAGAACACCTTTATTTAACCAGGTAGGCTAGTTGAGAACACCTTTATTTAACCAGGTAGGCTAGTTGAGAACACCTTTATTTAACCAGGTAGGCTAGTTGAGAACACCTTTATTTAACCAGGTAGGCTAGTTGAGAACACCTTTATTTAACCAGGTAGGCTAGTTGAGAACACCTTTATTTAACCAGGTAGGCTAGTTGAGAACACCTTTATTTAACCAGGTAGGCTAGTTGAGAACACCTTTATTTAACCAGGTAGGCTAGTTGAGAACACCTTTATTTAACCAGGTAGGCTAGTTGAGAACACCTTTATTTAACCAGGTAGGCTAGTTGAGAACACCTTTATTTAACCAGGTAGGCTAGTTGAGAACACCTTTATTTAACCAGGTAGGCTAGTTGAGAACACCTTTATTTAACCAGGTAGGCTAGTTGAGAACACCTTTATTTAACCAGGTAGGCTAGTTGAGAACACCTTTATTTAACCAGGTAGGCTAGTTGAGAACACCTTTATTTAACCTGGTAGGCTAGTTGAGAACACCTTTATTTAACCAGGTAGGCTAGTTGAGAACACCTTTATTTAACCAGGTAGGCTAGTTGAGAACACCTTTATTTAACCAGGTAGGCTAGTTGAGAACACCTTTATTTAACCAGGTAGGCTAGTTGAGAACACCTTTATTTAACCAGGTAGGCTAGTTGAGAACACCTTTATTTAACCAGGTAGGCCAGTTGAGAACACCTTTATTTAACCAGGTAGACTAGTTGAGAACACCTTTATTTAACCAGGTAGGCCAGTTGAGAACACCTTTATTTAACCAGGTAGACTAGTTGAGAACACCTTTATTTAACCAGGTAGGCCAGTTGAGAACACCTTTATTTAACCAGGTAGGCCAGTTGAGAACACCTTTATTTAACCAGGTAGGCTAGTTGAGAACACCTTTATTTAACCAGGTAGGCCAGTTGAGAACACCTTTATTTAACCAGGTAGACTAGTTGAGAACACCTTTATTTAACCAGGTAGGCTAGTTGAGAACACCTTTATTTAACCAGGTAGGCTAGTTGAGAACACCTTTATTTAACCAGGTAGGCTAGTTGAGAACACCTTTATTTAACCAGGTAGGCTAGTTGAGAACACCTTTATTTAACCAGGTAGGCTAGTTGAGAACACCTTTATTTAACCAGGTAGGCTAGTTGAGAACACCTTTATTTAACCAGGTAGGCTAGTTGAGAACACCTTTATTTAACCAGGTAGGCTAGTTGAGAACACCTTTATTTAATCAGGTAGGCTAGTTGAGAACACCTTTATTTAACCAGGTAGGCTAGTTGAGAACACCTTTATTTAATCAGGTAGGCTAGTTGAGAACACCTTTATTTAACCAGGTGGCTAGTTGAGAACACCTTTATTTAACCAGGTGGCCAGTTGAGAACACCTTTATTTAACCAGGTAGGCTAGTTGAGAACACCTTTATTTAATCAGGTAGGCTAGTTGAGAACACCTTTATTTAACCAGGTAGGCTAGGTGAGAACACCTTTATTTAACCAGGTAGGCTAGTTGAGAACACCTTTATTTAACCAGGTAGGCTAGTTGAGAACACCTTTATTTAACCAGGTAGGCTAGTTGAGAACACCTTTATTTAATCAGGTAGGCTAGTTGAGAACACCTTTATTTAACCAGGTGGCCAGATGAGAACACCTTTATTTAACCAGGTAGGCTAGTTGAGAACACCTTTATTTAATCAGGTAGGCTAGTTGAGAACACCTTTATTTAACCAGGTAGGCTAGTTGAGAACACCTTTATTTAACCAGGTAGGCTAGTTGAGAACACCTTTATTTAACCAGGTAGGCTAGTTGAGAACACCTTTATTTAACCAGGTAGGCTAGTTGAGAACACCTTTATTTAACCAGGTAGGCTAGTTGAGAACACCTTTATTTAACCAGGTAGGCTAGTTGAGAACACCTTTATTTAATCAGGTAGGCTAGTTGAGAACACCTTTATTTAATCAGGTAGGCTAGTTGAGAACACCTTTATTTAACCAGGTAGGCTAGTTGAGAACACCTTTATTTAACCAGGTAGGCTAGTTGAGAACACCTTTATTTAACCAGGTAGGCTAGTTGAGAACACCTTTATTTAATCAGGTAGGCTAGTTGAGAACACCTTTATTTAATCAGGTAGGCTAGTTGAGAACACCTTTATTTAATCAGGTAGGCTAGTTGAGAACACCTTTATTTAACCAGGTAGGCTAGTTGAGAACACCTTTATTTAACCAGGTAGGCTAGTTGAGAACACCTTTATTTAATCAGGTAGGCTAGTTGAGAACACCTTTATTTAACCAGGTAGGCTAGTTGAGAACACCTTTATTTAACCAGGTAGGCTAGTTGAGAACACCTTTATTTAACCAGGTAGGCTAGTTGAGAACACCTTTATTTAACCAGGTAGGCTAGTTGAGAACACCTTTATTTAATCAGGTAGGCTAGTTGAGAACACCTTTATTTAACCAGGTAGGCTAGTTGAGAACACCTTTATTTAATCAGGTAGGCTAGCTGAGAACACCTTTATTTAACCAGGTAGGCTAGTTGAGAACACCTTTATTTAATCAGGTAGGCTAGTTGAGAACACCTTTATTTAACCAGGTAGGCTAGTTGAGAACACCTTTATTTAACCAGGTAGGCTAGTTGAGAACACCTTTATTTAACCAGGTAGGCTAGTTGAGAACACCTTTATTTAACCAGGTAGGCTAGTTGAGAACACCTTTATTTAACCAGGTAGGCTAGTTGAGAACACCTTTATTTAACCAGGTAGGCCAGTTGAGAACACCTTTATTTAACCAGGTAGGCCAGTTGAGAACACCTTTATTTAACCAGGTAGGCCAGTTGAGAACACCTTTATTTAACCAGGTAGGCCAGTTGAGAACACCTTTATTTAACCAGGTAGACTAGTTGAGAACACCTTTATTTAACCAGGTAGGCTAGTTGAGAACACCTTTATTTAACCAGGTAGGCTAGTTGAGAACACCTTTATTTAACCAGGTAGGCTAGTTGAGAACACCTTTATTTAACCAGGTAGGCTAGTTGAGAACACCTTTATTTAACCAGGTAGGCTAGTTGAGAACACCTTTATTTAACCAGGTAGGCTAGTTGAGAACACCTTTATTTAACCAGGTAGGCTAGTTGAGAACACCTGTATTTAACCAGGTAGGCTAGTTGAGAACACCTTTATTTAACCAGGTAGGCTAGTTGAGAACACCTTTATTTAACCAGGTAGGCTAGTTGAGAACACCTTTATTTAATCAGGTAGGCTAGTTGAGCTAGTTGAGAACACCTTTATTTAACCAGGTAGGCTAGTTGAGAACACCTTTATTTAACCAGGTAGGCTAGTTGAGAACACCTTTATTTAACCAGGTAGGCTAGTTGAGAACACCTTTATTTAACCAGGTAGGCTAGTTGAGAACACCTTTATTTAACCAGGTAGGCTAGTTGAGAACACCTTTATTTAACCAGGTAGGCTAGTTGAGAACACCTTTATTTAACCAGGTAGGCTAGTTGAGAACACCTTTATTTAACCAGGTAGGCTAGTTGAGAACACCTTTATTTAACCAGGTAGGCTAGTTGAGAACACCTTTATTTAACCAGGTAGGCTAGTTGAGAACACCTTTATTTAACCAGGTAGGCTAGTTGAGAACACCTTTATTTAACCAGGTAGGCTAGTTGAGAACACCTTTATTTAACCAGGTAGGCTAGTTGAGAACACCTTTATTTAACCAGGTAGGCTAGTTGAGAACACCTTTATTTAACCAGGTAGGCTAGTTGAGAACACCTTTATTTAACCAGGTAGGCTAGTTGAGAACACCTTTATTTAACCAGGTAGGCTAGTTGAGAACACCTTTATTTAACCAGGTAGGCTAGTTGAGAACACCTTTATTTAACCAGGTAGGCTAGTTGAGAACACCTTTATTTAACCAGGTAGGCTAGTTGAGAACACCTTTATTTAACCAGGTAGGCTAGTTGAGAACACCTTTATTTAACCAGGTAGGCTAGTTGAGAACACCTTTATTTAACCAGGTAGGCTAGTTGAGAACACCTTTATTTAACCAGGTAGGCTAGTTGAGAACACCTTTATTTAACCAGGTAGGCTAGTTGAGAACACCTTTATTTAACCAGGTAGGCTAGTTGAGAACACCTTTATTTAACCAGGTAGGCTAGTTGAGAACACCTTTATTTAACCAGGTAGGCTAGTTGAGAACACCTTTATTTAACCAGGTAGGCTAGTTGAGAACACCTTTATTTAACCAGGTAGGCTAGTTGAGAACACCTTTATTTAACCAGGTAGGCTAGTTGAGAACACCTTTATTTAACCAGGTAGGCTAGTTGAGAACACCTTTATTTAACCAGGTAGGCTAGTTGAGAACACCTTTATTTAACCAGGTAGGCTAGTTGAGAACACCTTTATTTAACCAGGTAGGCTAGTTGAGAACACCTTTATTTAACCAGGTAGGCTAGTTGAGAACACCTTTATTTAACCAGGTAGGCTAGTTGAGAACACCTTTATTTAACCAGGTAGGCTAGTTGAGAACACCTTTATTTAACCAGGTAGGCCAGTTGAGAACACCTTTATTTAACCAGGTAGGCTAGTTGAGAACACCTTTATTTAACCAGGTAGGCTAGTTGAGAACACCTTTATTTAACCAGGTAGGCTAGTTGAGAACACCTTTATTTAACCAGGTAGGCTAGTTGAGAACACCTTTATTTAACCAGGTAGGCTAGTTGAGAACACCTTTATTTAACCAGGTAGGCTAGTTGAGAACACCTTTATTTAACCAGGTAGGCTAGTTGAGAACACCTTTATTTAACCAGGTAGGCTAGTTGAGAACACCTTTATTTAACCAGGTAGGCTAGTTGAGAACACCTTTATTTAACCAGGTAGGCTAGTTGAGAACACCTTTATTTAACCAGGTAGGCTAGTTGAGAACACCTTTATTTAACCAGGTAGGCTAGTTGAGAACACCTTTATTTAACCAGGTAGGCTAGTTGAGAACACCTTTATTTAACCAGGTAGGCTAGTTGAGAACACCTTTATTTAACCAGGTAGGCTAGTTGAGAACACCTTTATTTAACCAGGTAGGCTAGTTGAGAACACCTTTATTTAACCAGGTAGGCTAGTTGAGAACACCTTTATTTAACCAGGTAGGCTAGTTGAGAACACCTTTATTTAACCAGGTAGGCTAGTTGAGAACACCTTTATTTAACCAGGTAGGCTAGTTGAGAACACCTTTATTTAACCAGGTAGGCTAGTTGAGAACACCTTTATTTAACCAGGTAGGCTAGTTGAGAACACCTTTATTTAACCAGGTAGGCTAGTTGAGAACACCTTTATTTAACCAGGTAGGCTAGTTGAGAACACCTTTATTTAACCAGGTAGGCTAGTTGAGAACACCTTTATTTAACCAGGTAGGCTAGTTGAGAACACCTTTATTTAACCAGGTAGGCTAGTTGAGAACACCTTTATTTAACCAGGTAGGCTAGTTGAGAACACCTTTATTTAACCAGGTAGGCTAGTTGAGAACACCTTTATTTAACCAGGTAGGCTAGTTGAGAACACCTTTATTTAACCAGGTAGGCTAGTTGAGAACACCTTTATTTAACCAGGTAGGCTAGTTGAGAACACCTTTATTTAACCAGGTAGGCTAGTTGAGAACACCTTTATTTAACCAGGTAGGCTAGTTGAGAACACCTTTATTTAACCAGGTAGGCTAGTTGAGAACACCTTTATTTAACCAGGTAGGCTAGTTGAGAACACCTTTATTTAACCAGGTAGGCTAGTTGAGAACACCTTTATTTAACCAGGTAGGCTAGTTGAGAACACCTTTATTTAACCAGGTAGGCTAGTTGAGAACACCTTTATTTAACCAGGTAGGCTAGTTGAGAACACCTTTATTTAACCAGGTAGGCTAGTTGAGAACACCTTTATTTAACCAGGTAGGCTAGTTGAGAACACCTTTATTTAACCAGGTAGGCTAGTTGAGAACACCTTTATTTAACCAGGTAGGCTAGTTGAGAACACCTTTATTTAACCAGGTAGGCTAGTTGAGAACACCTTTATTTAACCAGGTAGGCTAGTTGAGAACACCTTTATTTAACCAGGTAGGCTAGTTGAGAACACCTTTATTTAACCAGGTAGGCTAGTTGAGAACACCTTTATTTAACCAGGTAGGCCAGTTGAGAACACCTTTATTTAACCAGGTAGGCTAGTTGAGAACACCTTTATTTAACCAGGTAGGCTAGTTGAGAACACCTTTATTTAACCAGGTAGGCTAGTTGAGAACACCTTTATTTAACCAGGTAGGCTAGTTGAGAACACCTTTATTTAACCAGGTAGGCTAGTTGAGAACACCTTTATTTAACCAGGTAGGCTAGTTGAGAACACCTTTATTTAACCAGGTAGGCTAGTTGAGAACACCTTTATTTAACCAGGTAGGCTAGTTGAGAACACCTTTATTTAACCAGGTAGGCTAGTTGAGAACACCTTTATTTAACCAGGTAGGCCAGTTGAGAACACCTTTATTTAACCAGGTAGGCTAGTTGAGAACACCTTTATTTAACCAGGTAGGCTAGTTGAGAACACCTTTATTTAACCAGGTAGGCTAGTTGAGAACACCTTTATTTAACCAGGTAGGCTAGTTGAGAACACCTTTATTTAACCAGGTAGGCTAGTTGAGAACACCTTTATTTAACCAGGTAGGCTAGTTGAGAACACCTTTATTTAACCAGGTAGGCTAGTTGAGAACACCTTTATTTAACCAGGTAGGCTAGTTGAGAACACCTTTATTTAACCAGGTAGGCTAGTTGAGAACACCTTTATTTAACCAGGTAGGCTAGTTGAGAACACCTTTATTTAACCAGGTAGGCTAGTTGAGAACACCTTTATTTAACCAGGTAGGCTAGTTGAGAACACCTTTATTTAACCAGGTAGGCTAGTTGAGAACACCTTTATTTAACCAGGTAGGCTAGTTGAGAACACCTTTATTTAACCAGGTAGGCTAGTTGAGAACACCTTTATTTAACCAGGTAGGCTAGTTGAGAACACCTTTATTTAACCAGGTAGGCTAGTTGAGAACACCTTTATTTAACCAGGTAGGCTAGTTGAGAACACCTTTATTTAACCAGGTAGGCTAGTTGAGAACACCTTTATTTAACCAGGTAGGCTAGTTGAGAACACCTTTATTTAACCAGGTAGGCTAGTTGAGAACACCTTTATTTAACCAGGTAGGCTAGTTGAGAACACCTTTATTTAACCAGGTAGGCTAGTTGAGAACACCTTTATTTAACCAGGTAGGCTAGTTGAGAACACCTTTATTTAACCAGGTAGGCTAGTTGAGAACACCTTTATTTAACCAGGTAGGCTAGTTGAGAACACCTTTATTTAACCAGGTAGGCTAGTTGAGAACACCTTTATTTAACCAGGTAGGCTAGTTGAGAACACCTTTATTTAACCAGGTAGGCTAGTTGAGAACACCTTTATTTAACCAGGTAGGCTAGTTGAGAACACCTTTATTTAACCAGGTAGGCTAGTTGAGAACACCTTTATTTAACCAGGTAGGCTAGTTGAGAACACCTTTATTTAACCAGGTAGGCTAGTTGAGAACACCTTTATTTAACCAGGTAGGCTAGTTGAGAACACCTTTATTTAACCAGGTAGGCTAGTTGAGAACACCTTTATTTAACCAGGTAGGCTAGTTGAGAACACCTTTATTTAACCAGGTAGGCTAGTTGAGAACACCTTTATTTAACCAGGTAGGCTAGTTGAGAACACCTTTATTTAACCAGGTAGGCCAGTTGAGAACACCTTTATTTAACCAGGTAGGCTAGTTGAGAACACCTTTATTTAACCAGGTAGGCTAGTTGAGAACACCTTTATTTAACCAGGTAGGCTAGTTGAGAACACCTTTATTTAACCAGGTAGGCTAGTTGAGAACACCTTTATTTAACCAGGTAGGCTAGTTGAGAACACCTTTATTTAACCAGGTAGGCTAGTTGAGAACACCTTTATTTAACCAGGTAGGCTAGTTGAGAACACCTTTATTTAACCAGGTAGGCTAGTTGAGAACACCTTTATTTAACCAGGTAGGCTAGTTGAGAACACCTTTATTTAACCAGGTAGGCTAGTTGAGAACACCTTTATTTAACCAGGTAGGCCAGTTGAGAACACCTTTATTTAACCAGGTAGGCTAGTTGAGAACACCTTTATTTAACCAGGTAGGCTAGTTGAGAACACCTTTATTTAACCAGGTAGGCTAGTTGAGAACACCTTTATTTAACCAGGTAGGCTAGTTGAGAACACCTTTATTTAACCAGGTAGGCTAGTTGAGAACACCTTTATTTAACCAGGTAGGCTAGTTGAGAACACCTTTATTTAACCAGGTAGGCTAGTTGAGAACACCTTTATTTAACCAGGTAGGCTAGTTGAGAACACCTTTATTTAACCAGGTAGGCTAGTTGAGAACACCTTTATTTAACCAGGTAGGCTAGTTGAGAACACCTTTATTTAACCAGGTAGGCTAGTTGAGAACACCTTTATTTAACCAGGTAGGCTAGTTGAGAACACCTTTATTTAACCAGGTAGGCTAGTTGAGAACACCTTTATTTAACCAGGTAGGCTAGTTGAGAACACCTTTATTTAACCAGGTAGGCTAGTTGAGAACACCTTTATTTAACCAGGTAGGCTAGTTGAGAACACCTTTATTTAACCAGGTAGGCTAGTTGAGAACACCTTTATTTAACCAGGTAGGCTAGTTGAGAACACCTTTATTTAACCAGGTAGGCTAGTTGAGAACACCTTTATTTAACCAGGTAGGCTAGTTGAGAACACCTTTATTTAACCAGGTAGGCTAGTTGAGAACACCTTTATTTAACCAGGTAGGCTAGTTGAGAACACCTTTATTTAACCAGGTAGGCTAGTTGAGAACACCTTTATTTAACCAGGTAGGCTAGTTGAGAACACCTTTATTTAACCAGGTAGGCTAGTTGAGAACACCTTTATTTAACCAGGTAGGCTAGTTGAGAACACCTTTATTTAACCAGGTAGGCTAGTTGAGAACACCTTTATTTAACCAGGTAGGCTAGTTGAGAACACCTTTATTTAACCAGGTAGGCTAGTTGAGAACACCTTTATTTAACCAGGTAGGCTAGTTGAGAACACCTTTATTTAACCAGGTAGGCTAGTTGAGAACACCTTTATTTAACCAGGTAGGCTAGTTGAGAACACCTTTATTTAACCAGGTAGGCTAGTTGAGAACACCTTTATTTAACCAGGTAGGCTAGTTGAGAACACCTTTATTTAACCAGGTAGGCTAGTTGAGAACACCTTTATTTAACCAGGTAGGCTAGTTGAGAACACCTTTATTTAACCAGGTAGGCTAGTTGAGAACACCTTTATTTAACCAGGTAGGCTAGTTGAGAACACCTTTATTTAACCAGGTAGGCTAGTTGAGAACACCTTTATTTAACCAGGTAGGCTAGTTGAGAACACCTTTATTTAACCAGGTAGGCTAGTTGAGAACACCTTTATTTAACCAGGTAGGCTAGTTGAGAACACCTTTATTTAACCAGGTAGGCTAGTTGAGAACACCTTTATTTAACCAGGTAGGCTAGTTGAGAACACCTTTATTTAACCAGGTAGGCTAGTTGAGAACACCTTTATTTAACCAGGTAGGCTAGTTGAGAACACCTTTATTTAACCAGGTAGGCTAGTTGAGAACACCTTTATTTAACCAGGTAGGCTAGTTGAGAACACCTTTATTTAATCAGGTAGGCTAGTTGAGAACACCTTTATTTAACCAGGTAGGCTAGTTGAGAACACCTTTATTTAACCAGGTAGGCTAGTTGAGAACACCTTTATTTAACCAGGTAGGCTAGTTGAGAACACCTTTATTTAACCAGGTAGGCTAGTTGAGAACACCTTTATTTAACCAGGTAGGCTAGTTGAGAACACCTTTATTTAACCAGGTAGGCTAGTTGAGAACACCTTTATTTAACCAGGTAGGCTAGTTGAGAACACCTTTATTTAACCAGGTAGGCTAGTTGAGAACACCTTTATTTAACCAGGTAGGCTAGTTGAGAACACCTTTATTTAACCAGGTAGGCTAGTTGAGAACACCTTTATTTAACCAGGTAGGCTAGTTGAGAACACCTTTATTTAACCAGGTAGGCTAGTTGAGAACACCTTTATTTAACCAGGTAGGCTAGTTGAGAACACCTTTATTTAACCAGGTAGGCTAGTTGAGAACACCTTTATTTAACCAGGTAGGCTAGTTGAGAACACCTTTATTTAACCAGGTAGGCTAGTTGAGAACACCTTTATTTAACCAGGTAGGCTAGTTGAGAACACCTTTATTTAACCAGGTAGGCTAGTTGAGAACACCTTTATTTAACCAGGTAAGCTAGTTGAGAACACCTTTATTTAACCAGGTGGCCAGTTGAGAACACCTTTATTTAACCTGGTAGGCTAGTTGAGAACACCTTTATTTAACCAGGTAGGCTAGTTGAGAACACCTTTATTTAACCAGGTAGGCTAGTTGAGAACACCTTTATTTAACCAGGTAGGCTAGTTGAGAACACCTTTATTTAACCAGGTAGGCTAGTTGAGAACACCTTTATTTAACCAGGTAGGCTAGTTGAGAACACCTTTATTTAATCAGGTAGGCTAGTTGAGAACACCTTTATTTAACCAGGTAGGCTAGTTGAGAACACCTTTATTTAACCAGGTAGGCTAGTTGAGAACACCTTTATTTAACCAGGTAGGCTAGTTGAGAACACCTTTATTTAACCAGGTAGGCTAGTTGAGAACACCTTTATTTAATCAGGTAGGCTAGTTGAGAACACCTTTATTTAACCAGGTAGGCTAGTTGAGAACACCTTTATTTAACCAGGTAGGCTAGTTGAGAACACCTTTATTTAACCAGGTAGGCTAGTTGAGAACACCTTTATTTAACCAGGTAGGCTAGTTGAGAACACCTTTATTTAACCAGGTAGGCTAGTTGAGAACACCTTTATTTAACCAGGTAGGCTAGTTGAGAACACCTTTATTTAACCAGGTAGGCTAGTTGAGAACACCTTTATTTAACCAGGTAGGCTAGTTGAGAACACCTTTATTTAACCAGGTAGGCTAGTTGAGAACACCTTTATTTAACCAGGTAGGCTAGTTGAGAACACCTTTATTTAACCAGGTAGGCTAGTTGAGAACACCTTTATTTAACCAGGTAGGCTAGTTGAGAACACCTTTATTTAACCAGGTAGGCTAGTTGAGAACACCTTTATTTAACCAGGTAGGCTAGTTGAGAACACCTTTATTTAACCAGGTAGGCTAGTTGAGAACACCTTTATTTAACCAGGTAGGCTAGTTGAGAACACCTTTATTTAACCAGGTAGGCTAGTTGAGAACACCTTTATTTAACCAGGTAGGCTAGTTGAGAACACCTTTATTTAACCAGGTAGGCTAGTTGAGAACACCTTTATTTAACCAGGTAGGCTAGTTGAGAACACCTTTATTTAATCAGGTAGGCTAGTTGAGAACACCTTTATTTAACCAGGTAGGCTAGTTGAGAACACCTTTATTTAACCAGGTAGGCTAGTTGAGAACACCTTTATTTAACCAGGTAGGCTAGTTGAGAACACCTTTATTTAACCAGGTAGGCTAGTTGAGAACACCTTTATTTAACCAGGTGACGGTTGAGACACAGCAATACGTAGCTT
>NW_027039039.1:0-15000 GCF_034236695.1 Oncorhynchus nerka
AACAGTAGTCTAATGTCTCTCCCTCCCTCTTCTGGAACAGTAGTCTAATGTCTCTCCTCCTTCTGGAACAGTAGTCTAATGACTCTCCTCCTTCTGGAAACAGTAGTCTAATGCTCCTCCTTCTGGAACAGTAGTAATGTCTCTCCCTCCCCCTTCTGGAACAGTAGTCCAATGTCTCTCCCTCCCCTTCTGGAACAGTAGTCTAAGTCCTCCTTCTGGAACAGTAGTCTAATGTCTCTCCTTCTGGAACAGTAATGTCTCTCCTCCTTCTGAACAGTAGTCTCTCCTCCCCTTCTGGAACAGTAGTCTAATGTCCTCCCCTTCTGGAACAGTAGTCTAATGATCTCCCTCCTCCTTCTGGAACAGTAGTCCTCCCCTTCTGAACATAGTCTAATCTCTCCCCTTCTGAACAGTAGTCTAATGACTCTCCTCCTTCTAGAAGTAGTCTAATGTCTCTCCTCCTTCCTTCTAATGTCTCTCCCTCCCCCTTCTGAACAGTAGTCTAATGTCTCTCCCTCCTCCTTCTGAACAGTAAGTCCAATGTCTCTCTCCTCCTCTGGAACAGTAGTCTAATGTCTCTCCTCCTTCTGGAACAGTAGTCTAATGTCTCTCCCTCCCCCTTCTGGAACAGTAGTCTAATGTCTCTCCCTCCTCCTTCTGGAACAGTAGTCTCATGTCCCTCCTCCTTCTGGAAACAGTAGTCTCATGTCTCTCCCTCCCCTTCTGGAACAGTAGTCAATGTCTCTCCTCCTTCTGGAACAGTAGTCTAATGTCTCTCCCTCCCTTCTGGAAACAGTAGTCTCATGTCTCTCCTCCTTCTGGAACAGTAGTCTCATGTCTCTTCCCCTTCTGGAACAGTAGTCTAATGTCTCTCCCTCCCTCCTTCTGGAACAGTAGTCTAATGTCTCTCCTCCCCTTCTGGAACAGTAGTCTAATGTCTCTCCCTCCCCTTCTGGAACAGTAGTTCAATGTCTCTCCCTACCCCTTCTGGAACAGTAGTCTAATGTCTCTCCCTCCCCTTCTGGAACAGTAGTCTAATGTCTCTCCTTCTGGAACAGTAGTCTAATGTCTCTCCTCCTTCTGGAACAGTAGTCCAATGTCTCTCCTTCTGGAACAGTAGTCTAATGTCTCTCCCTCCTTCTGAACAGTAGTCTAATGTCTCTCCCTCCCCCTTCTGGAACAGTAGTCTAATGTCTCTCCCTTCTGAACAGTAGTCTAATGTCTCTCCTTCTGAACAGTAGTTCAATGTCTCTCCCTTCTGAACAGTAGTCTAATGTCTCTCCCTCCCCCTTCTGGAACAGTAGTCTAATGTCTCTCCCCCCTTCTGAACAGTAGTCCTAATGTCTCTCCCCTCTGGAACAGTAGTCTAATGCCTCCTTCTGGAACAGTAGCTCCTTCAATGTCTAATGTCTCTCCCCCTTCTGGAACAGTAGTCAAATGTCCCCTCCCCTTCTGGAACAGTAGTCTAATGACTCTCCCTCCCCTTCTGGAACAGTATGCTCCAGTAGTCTAATGTCCTCCCTTCTGGAACAGTAGTCTAATGTCTCTCCCCTTCTGGAACAGTAGTCTAATGTCTCTCCCCTTCTGGAACAGTAGTCTAATGTCTCTCCCCTTCTGGAACAGTAGTCTAATGTCTCCCCTTCTGGAACAGTCAATGACTCTCTCCTTCTAGAACAGTAGTCTCTCCTCCCCTTCTGGAACAGTAGTCTAATGTCTCCTCCCCTTCTGGAACTCTAATGTCTCCCTCCCCCTTCTGGAACAGTAGTCTAATGTCTCTCCTCCTCCTTCTGGAACAGTAGTCTAATGTCTCTCCCTTCTGGAACAGTAGTCTAATGTCTCTCCCTCCCTTCTGGAACAGTAGTCTAATGTCTCTCCTCCCCTTCGGAACAGTAGTCTAATGTCTCTCCCTTCTGAACAGTAGTCTAATGTCTCTCCTCCTCTAACAGTCTCTCCCTCCTCTGGAACAGTAGTCTAATGACTCTCTCTCCTTCTGGAACAGTAGTCTTCTGAAATGTCTCTCCCCCTTCTGGAACAGTAGTCTAATGTCTCTCCTCCTCCTTCTGGAACAGTAGTCTAATGTCTTCCTCCCTTCTCCTTCTGGAACAGTAGTTCTGAAATGATGTCTCTCCTACCCCTTCTGGAACAGTAGTCTAATGTCTCTCCCTCCCCTTCTGGAACAGTAGTGTAATGTCTCCTCCTCCCCTTCTGGAACAGTAGTCTAATGTCTCTCCTCCTTCTGGAACAGTAGTCTCCTCCTCCTTCTGGAACAGTAGTCTAATGTCTCTCCCCTCCCCTTCTGGAACAGTAGTCTAATGTCTCTCCCTCTCCTTCTGGAACAGTAGTCTATGTCTCTCTCCTTCTGGAACAGTAGTCTAATGTCTCTCCCTCCCTTCTGGAACAGTAGTCTAATGTCTCCTCCTTCTGGAACAGTAGTCTAACCCCCTCCTTCTGGAACAGTAGTCTAATGTCTCTTCCCTTCTGGAACAGTAGTGTAATGTCTCTCCTCCTTCTGGAACAGTAGTCTAATGTCTCTCTCCCCCTTCTGGAACAGTAGTCTAATGTCTCTCCCCACCCCCCCTTCTGGAACAGTAGTCTAATGTCTCTCCCTTCTGGAACAGTAGTCTAATGTCTCTCCCCTCCCTTCTGGAACAGTAGCTCACCCCCTTCTGGAACAGTAGTAATGTCTCTCCTCCTTCTGGAACAGTAGTCTAATGTCTCTCCTCCCCTTCTGGAACAGTAGTCTAATGTCTCTCCCTCCCCTTCTGGAACAGTAGTCTAATGTCTCTCCTCCCCTTCTGGAACAGTAGTCTAATGTCTCTCCTCCCCTTCTGGAACAGTAGTCTAATGTCTCTCCCTCCTCCTTCTGGAACAGTAGTCTAATGTCTCTCCTCCTTCTGGAACAGTAGTCCCTCCCTCCCCCTTCTGGAACAGTAGTCTAATGTCTCTCCCCTTCTGAACAGTAGTCTAATGTCTCTCCCTCCTTCTGGAACAGTAGTCTAATGTCTCTCCTCCCCTTCTGGAACAGTAGTCTAATGTCTCTCCTCCTTCTGGAACAGTAGTCTAATGTCTCTCCTCCTTCTGGAACAGTAGTCTAATGTCTCTCCCTCCCCTTCTGGAACAGTAGTCTAATGTCTCTCCTCCTTCTGGAACAGTAGTCTAATGTCTCTCCTCCTTCTGGAACAGTAGTCTGGAACAGTAGTCTAACTCTCCCTCCCCCTTCTGGAACAGTAGTCTAATGTCTCTCCCCTTCTGGAACAGTAGTCTAATGTCTCTCCCTCCTTCTGGAACAGTAGTCTAATGTCTCTCCTCCTTCTGGAACAGTAGTCTAATGTCTCTCCCTCCCCTTCTGGAACAGTAGTCTAATGTCTCTCCCTCCCCCTTCTGGAACAGTAGTCTAATGTCTCTCCTCCTTCTGGAACAGTAGTCTAATGACTCTCCTCCTTCTGGAACAGTAGTCTAATGTCTCTCCCTCCCCCTTCTGGAACAGTAGTCTAATGTCTCTCCCTCCTCCTTCTGGAACAGTAGTCTAATGTCTCTCCCTCCCCTTCTGGAACAGTAGTCTAATGTCTCTCCCTCCCCCTTCTGGAACAGTAGTCTAATGTCTCTCCCCTCCCCCTTCTGGAACAGTAGTCTAATGTCTCTCCCTCCTCCTTCTGGAACAGTAGTCTAATGTCTCTCCTCCTTCTGGAACAGTAGTCTCATGTCTCTCCCTCCCCCTTCTGGAACAGTAGTCTAATGTCTCTCCCTCCCCCTTCTGGAACAGTAGTCTAATGTCTCTCCCTCCCTCTTCTGGAACAGTAGTCTCATGTCTCTCCTCCTTCTGGAACAGTAGTCTCATGTCTCTCCCTCCCCCTTCTGGAACAGTAGTCTAATGTCTCTCCTCCTCCTTCTGGAACAGTAGTCTAATGTCTCTCCTCCCCTTCTGGAACAGTAGTCTAATGTCTCTCCCTCCCCTTCTGGAACAGTAGTCTAATGTCTCTCCCTCCCCTTCTGGAACAGTAGTCTAATGTCTCTCCCTCCTTCTGGAACAGTAGTCTAATGTCTCTCCCCCTTCTGGAACAGTAGTCTAATGTCTCTCCTCCTTCTGGAACAGTAGTCTAATGTCTCTCCCCCTTCTGGAACAGTAGTCTAATGTCTCTCCCTCCCCTTCTGGAACAGTAGTCTAATGTCTCCCCTTCTGGAACAGTAGTCTAATGTCTTCCCCTTCTGGAACCTAATGTCTCTCCTTCTGGAACAGTAGTCTAATGTCTCTCCCCTTCTGCAACAGTAGTCTAATGTCTCTCCCTCCCCCTTCTGGAACAGTAGTCTAATGTCTCTCCCCCTTCTGGAACAGTAGTCTAATGTCTCTCCCCCTTCTGGAACAGTAGTCTAATGTCTCCCCCTTCTGGAACAGTAGTCTAATGACTCTCCTCCTTCTAGAACAGTAGTCTAATGTCTCTCCCCCTTCTGCAACAGTAGTCTAATGTCTCTCCCTCCCCTTCTGAACAGTAGTCTAATGTCTCTCCCTCCCCTTCTGGAACAGTAGTCTAATGTCTCTCCCTCCCCTTCTGGAACAGTAGTCTAATGTCTCTCCCTCCCCTTCTGGAACAGTAGTCTAATGTCTCTCCCCTTCTGGAACAGTAGTAATGTCTCCCTCCCCCCTTCTGGAACAGTAGTCTAATGTCTCCCTCCTTCTGGAACAGTAGTCTAATGTCTCCCCTTCTGGAACAGTAGTCTAATGACTCTCTCTCCTTCTAGAACAGTAGTCTAATGTCTCTCCCCTTCTGGAACAGTAGTCTAATGTCTCTCTCCCCTTCTGGAACAGTAGTCTAATGTCTCTCCTCCCCTTCTGGAACAGTAGTCTAATGTCTCTCTCCCCTTCTGGAACAGTAGTCTAATGTCTCTCCCCTTCTGGAACAGTAGTCTAATGTCTCCCTCCTCCTTCTGGAACAGTAGTCTAATGTCTCTCCCTCCCCTTCTGGAACAGTAGTCTAATGTCTCTCCTCCCCCTTCTGGAACAGTAGTCTAATGTCTCTCCCTCCCCTTCTGGAACAGTAGTCTAATGTCTCTCCCCTTCTGGAACAGTAGTCTAATGTCTCTCCCTCCCCTTCTGGAACAGTAGTCTAATGTCTCTCCCTCCCCTTCTGGAACAGTAGTCTAATGTCTCTCCCTCCCCCTTCTGGAACAGTAGTCTAATGTCTCTCCCTCCTCCTTCTGGAACAGTAGTCTAATGTCTCTCCCCCTCCTTCTGGAACAGTAGTCTAATGTCTCTCCTCCTTCTGGAACAGTAGTCTAATGTCTCTCCCCCTTCTGGAACAGTAGTCTAATGTCTCTCCCCCTTCTGGAACAGTAGTCTAATGTCTCTCCCTCCCCCTTCTGGAACAGTAGTCTAATGTCTCTCCTCCTTCTGGAACAGTAGTCTCATGTCTCTCCTCCTTCTGGAACAGTAGTCTCATGTCTCTCCTCCTCTTCTGGAACAGTAGTCTAATGTCTCTCCCTCCCCTTCTGGAACAGTAGTCTAATGTCTCTCCCCTCCCCCTTCTGGAACAGTAGTCTAATGTCTCTCCCTCCCCCTTCTGGAACAGTAGTCTAATGTCTCTCCCTCCCCTTCTGGAACAGTAGTCTAATGTCTCTCCTCCTTCTGGAACAGTAGTCTAATGTCCCTTCCTCTAATGTCTCTCCTCCTTCTGGAACAGTAGTCTAATGTCTCCCCTTCTGGAACAGTAGTCTAATGTCTCTCCCTCCCCCTTCTGGAACAGTAGTCTAATGTCTCTCCTCCTTCTGGAACAGTAGTCTCCCCCTTCTGGAACAGTAGTCTAATGTCTCTCCCCTTCTGGAACAGTAGTCTAATGTCTCTCCTCCCCTTCTGGAACAGTAGTCTAATGTCTCTCCCTCCCCTTCTGGAACAGTAGTCTAATGTCTCTCCCCCTTCTGGAACAGTAGTCTAATGTCTCTCCCCCTTCTGGAACAGTAGTCTAATGTCTCTCCCCCTTCTGGAACAGTAGTCTAATGTCTCTCCCTCCCCCTTCTGGAACAGTAGTCTAATGTCTCTCCTCCTTCTGGAACAGTAGTCTAATGTCTCTCCCTCCCCTTCTGGAACAGTAGTCTAATGTCTCTCCCTCCCCCTTCTGGAACAGTAGTCTAATGACTCTCCTCCTTCTGGAACAGTAGTCTAATGTCTCTCCTCCTTCTGGAACAGTAGTCTAATGTCTCTCCTCCTTCTGGAACAGTAGTCTAATGTCTCTCCTCCTTCTGGAACAGTAGTCTAATGTCTCTCCCTCCCCTTCTGGAACAGTAGTCTAATGTCTCTCCCTCCCCCTTCTGGAACAGTAGTCTAATGTCTCTCCCTCCCTCTTCTGGAACAGTAGTCTCATGTCTCTCCTCCTTCTGGAACAGTAGTCTAATGTCTCTCCCTCCCTCTTCTGGAACAGTAGTCTAATGTCTCTCCCTCCCCCTTCTGGAACAGTAGTCTAATGTCTCTCCTCCTTCTGGAACAGTAGTCTCATGTCTCTCCTCCTTCTGGAACAGTAGTCTAATGTCTCTCCCTCCCTCTTCTGGAACAGTAGTCTAATGTCTCTCCCTCCCCTTCTGGAACAGTAGTCTAATGTCTCTCCTCCTTCTGGAACAGTAGTCCCTCCTCCTTCTGGAACAGTAGTCTAATGACTCTCCTCCTTCTGGAACAGTAGTCTAATGTCTCTCCCCTTCTGGAACAGTAGTCTAATGTCTCTCCCTCCCTTCTGGAACAGTAGTCTAATGTCTCTCCTCCTTCTGGAACAGTAGTCTAATGACTCTCCTCCTTCTGGAACAGTAGTCTAATGTCTCTCCCTCCCCCTTCTGGAACAGTAGTCTAATGTCTCTCCCTCCCCTTCTGGAACAGTAGTCTAATGTCTCTCCCCTACCCCTTCTGGAACAGTAGTCTAATGTCTCTCCCCTCCCCTTCTGGAACAGTAGTCTAATGTCTCTCCCCACCCCCTTCTGGAACAGTAGTCTAATGTCTCTCCCACCCCTTCTGGAACAGTAGTCTAATGTCTCTCCTCCTTCTGGAACAGTAGTCTCATGTCTCTCCCCTCCCCTTCTGGAACAGTAGTCTAATGTCTCTCCCTCCCCTTCTGGAACAGTAGTCTAATGTCTCTCCCTCCCCTTCTGGAACAGTAGTCTAATGACTCTCCTCCTTCTGGAACAGTAGTCTAATGTCTCTCCTCCTTCTGGAACAGTAGTCTAATGTCTCCCTCCTCCTTCTGGAACAGTAGTGACTCTCCTCCTTCTGGAACAGTAGTCTAATGTCTCTCCCTCCCCTTCTGGAACAGTAGTCTAATGTCTCTCCCTCCCCTTCTGGAACAGTAGTCTAATGTCTCTCCTCCCTCTTCTGGAACAGTAGTCTCATGGAACAGTAGTCTAATGTCTCTCCCTCCCTTCTGGAACAGTAGTCTAATGTCTCTCCTCCTCTTCTGGAACAGTAGTCTAATGTCTCTCCTCACCTTCTGGAACAGTAGTCTAATGTCTCTCCCCACCCCTTCTGGAACAGTAGTCTAATGTCTCTCCCCTTCTGGAACAGTAGTCTAATGTCTCTCCCTCCCCCTTCTGGAACAGTAGTCTAATGTCTCTCCCCCTTCTGGAACAGTAGTCTCATGTCTCTCCCTCCCCCTTCTGGAACAGTAGTCTAATGACTCTCCTCCTTCTGGAACAGTAGTCTAATGTCTCTCCTCCTTCTGGAACAGTAGTCTAATGTCTCTCCTCCTTCTGGAACAGTAGTCTAATGTCTCTCCTCCTTCTGGAACAGTAGTCTAATGTCTCTCCCTCCCCTTCTGGAACAGTAGTCTAATGTCTTCTGGAACCTCCCTCTTCTGGAACAGTAGTCTCATGTCTCTCCTCCTTCTGGAACAGTAGTCTAATGTCTCTCCCTCCCTCTTCTGGAACAGTAGTCTAATGTCTCTCCCTCCCCCTTCTGGAACAGTAGTCTAATGTCTCTCCTCCTTCTGGAACAGTAGTCTAATGACTCTCCTCCTTCTGGAACAGTAGTCTAATGTCTCTCCCCCTTCTGGAACAGTAGTCTAATGTCTCTCCCTCCCTCTTCTGGAACAGTAGTCTAATGTCTCTCCTCCTTCTGGAACAGTAGTCTAATGACTCTCCTCCTTCTGGAACAGTAGTCTAATGTCTCTCCCCCTTCTGGAACAGTAGTGTAATGTCTCTCCCCTCCCCCTTCTGGAACAGTAGTCTAATGTCTCTCCCTCCCCCTTCTGGAACAGTAGTCTAATGTCTCTCCCCACCCCCTTCTGGAACAGTAGTCTAATGTCTCTCCCCACCCCCTTCTGGAACAGTAGTCTAATGTCTCTCCCCACCCCCTTCTGGAACAGTAGTCTAATGTCTCTCCCCACCCCCTTCTGGAACAGTAGTCTAATGTCTCTCCTCCTTCTGGAACAGTAGTCTCATGTCTCTCCCTCCCCCTTCTGGAACAGTAGTCTAATGTCTCTCCCTCCCCCTTCTGGAACAGTAGTCTCATGTCTCTCCCTCCCCCTTCTGGAACAGTAGTCTAATGACTCTCCTCCTTCTGGAACAGTAGTCTAATGTCTCTCCTCCTTCTGGAACAGTAGTCTAATGTCTCTCCTCCTTCTGGAACAGTAGTCTAATGACTCTCCTCCTTCTAGAACAGTAGTCTAATGTCTCTCCCCTCCCCCTTCTGGAACAGTAGTCTAATGTCTCTCCCCTCCTCCTTCTAGAACAGTAGTCTAATGTCTCTCCCTCCTCCTTCTGGAACAGTAGTCTAATGTCTCTCCCCTTCTGGAACAGTAGTCTAATGTCTCTCCCCCCCTTCTGGAACAGTAGTCTAATGTCTCTCCCTCCCCCTTCTGGAACAGTAGTCTAATGTCTCTCCTCCTTCTGGAACAGTAGTCTAATGTCTCTCCCCTTCCCCTTCTGGAACAGTAGTCTAATGTCTCTCCCCTCCCCCTTCTGGAACAGTAGTCTAATGTCTCCCCCTTCTGGAACAGTAGTCTAATGACTCTCCTCCTTCTAGAACAGTAGTCTAATGTCTCTCCCCCTTCTGGAACAGTAGTCTAATGTCTCTCCCTCCCCCTTCTGGAACAGTAGTCTAATGTCTCCCTCCCCTTCTGGAACAGTAGTCTAATGTCTCCCTCCCCTTCTGGAACAGTAGTCTAATGTCTCCCTCCCCTTCTGGAACAGTAATGTCTCCTCCCCTTCTGGAACATGTCTCTCCCTCCCCCTTCTGTCTCCCTCCCCCTTCTGGAACAGTAGTCTAATGTCTCCCCTCCCCTTCTGGAACAGTAGTCTAATGTCTCCCCTCCCCTTCTGGAACAGTAGTCTAATGTCTCCCCTCCCCTTCTGGAACAGTAGTCTAATGTCTCCCTCCTTCTGGAACAGTAGTCTAATGTCCTTCTGGAACAGTAGTCTAATGTCTCCCCTCCCCCTTCTGGAACAGTAGTCTAATGTCTCTCTCCCCTTCTGGAACAGTAGTCTAATGTCTCCCCTCCTCCTTCTGGAACAGTAGTCTAATGTCTCTCCTTCTGGAACAGTAGTCCTCCTCCTTCTGGAACAGTAGTCTAATGTCTCTCCCTCCCCTTCTGGAACAGTAGTCTAATGTCTCCCCCTCCCCTTCTGGAACAGTAGTCTAATGTCTCCCTCTCCTTCTGGAACAGTAGTCTAATGTCTCCCTCCCTTCTCCCCTTCTGGAACAGTAGTCTAATGTCTCCCCTCCCCTTCTGGAACAGTAGTCTAATGTCCCTCCCCTTCTGGAACAGTAGTCTAATCCTCCTCCTTCTGGAACAGTAGTCTAATGTCTCTCCTCCCCTTCTGGAACAGTAGTCTAATGTCTCCCTCCCCTTCTGGAACAGTAGTCTAATGTCTCTCCCTCCCCTTCTGGAACAGTAGTCTAATGTCTCCCCTCCCCTTCTGGAACAGTAGTCTAATGTCTCCCTCCCCTTCTGGAACAGTAGTCTAATGTCTCCCCTCCCCTTCTGGAACAGTAGTCTAATGTCTCCCCCTCCCCCTTCTGGAACAGTAGTCTAATGTCTCCCCCTCCCCCTTCTGGAACAGTAGTCTCATATCTGGGAAATATTTGTTGAAGTGGTTTAAGAGGATGATAGCAGTGCCGGCAGTGTTATGTTTGATGATTGTGAGGCGCTGTCCAAATTTCACAGTCGGGGGACTTCAAAATGGCACCTCAAGAGAACTGTACTGTTCAGATGGGTTCAATAGAGTAGTAGTTTAACTGAAATCTGGACACTGGCTCTATAACCTCTCACATAGTATAATATAATATAATATTACCTGTAGTTCTATATCCTCTCACATAGTATAATATAATATAATATTACCTGTAGTTATATAACCTCTCACATAGTCTAATATAATATAATATAATATTACCTGTAGCTCTATATCCTCTCACATAGTCTAATATAATATAATATCACCTGTAGTTATATATCCTCTCACATAGTCTAATATAATATAATATAATATAATATTACCTGTAGTTATATAACCTCTCACATAGTCTAATATAATATAATATTACCTGTAGTTATATAACCTCTCACATAGTATAATATAATATAATATTACCTGTAGCTCTATATCCTCTCACATAGTATAATATAATATAATATAATATAATATAATATAATATTACCTGTAGTTATATATCCTCTCACATAGTCTAATATAATATAATATTACCTGTAGTTATATAACCTCTCACATAGTATAATATAATATAATATTACCTGTAGTTATATATCCTCTCACATAGTCTAATATAATATAATATTACCTTTAGTTATATATCCTCTCACATAGTCTAATATAATATAATATAATATAATATTACCTGTAGTTATATAACCTCTCACATAGTCTAATATAATATAATATAATATTACCTGTAGCTCTATATCCTCTCACATAGTCTAATATAATATAATATAATATAATATTACCTGTAGTTATATAACCTCTCACATAGTATAATATAATATAATATTACCTGTAGCTCTATATCCTCTTACATAGTCTAATATAATGTAATATAATATTACCTGTAGTTATATAACCTCTCACATAGTCTAATATAATATAATATAATATTACCTGTAGCTCTATATCCTCTTACATAGTCTAATATAATATAATATAATATAATATTACCTGTAGTTCTATATCCTCTTACATAGTCTAATATAATATAATATAATATTACCTGTAGTTATATAACCTCTCACATAGTATAATATAATATAATATTACCTGTAGCTCTATATCCTCTTACATAGTCTAATATAATATAATATAATATAATATTACCTGTAGTTCTATATCCTCTTACATAGTCTAATATAATATAATATTACCTGTCGTTCTATATCCTCTTACATAGTCTAATATAATATAATATTACCTGTAGCTCTATAACCTCTCACATAGTCTAATATAATATAATATAATATTACCTGTAGTTATAGTCTAATATAATATAATATAATATAATATTACCTGTAGTTATATAACCTCTCACATAGTCTAATATAATATAATATAATATAATATACTGTAATATTACCTGTAGCTCTATAACCTCTCACATAGTATAATATAATATAATATTACCTGTAGCTCTATATCCTCTCACATAGTCTAATATAATATAATATAATATAATATTACCTGTAGTTATATATCCTCTCACATAGTCTAATATAATATAATATTACCTGTAGTTCTATATCCTCTTACATAGTCTAATATAATATAATATTACCTGTAGCTCTATAACCTCTCACATAGTATAATATAATATAATATAATATTACCTGTAGCTCTATAACCTCTCACATAGTGTAATATAATATTACCTGTAGCTCTATAACCTCTCACATAGTATAATATAATATAATATAATATTACCTGTAGTTATATATCCTCTCACATAGTCTAATATAATATAATATTACCTGTAGTTATATATCCTCTCACATAGTCTAATATAATATAATATTACCTGTAGCTCTATAACCTCTCACATAGTGTAATATAATATAATATTACCTGTAGCTCTATAACCTCTCACATAGTATAATATAATATAATATAATATTACCTGTAGTTCTATAACCTCTCACATAGTATAATATAATATAATATTACCTGTAGCTCTATAACCTCTCACATAGTATAATATAATATTACCTGTAGCTCTATAACCTCTCACATAGTATAATATAATATAATATAATATTACCTGTAGCTCTATAACCTCTCACATAGTATAATATAATATAATATTACCTGTAGTTCCATATCCTCTCACATAGTCTAATATAATATAATATAATATAATATTACCTGTAGCTCTATAACCTCTCACATAGTATAATATAATATAATATTACCTGTAGTTCCATATCCTCTCACATAGTCTAATATAATATAATATAATATTACCTGTAGCTCTATAACCTCTCACATAGTATAATATAATATAATATAATATTACCTGTAGCTCTATAACCTCTCACATAGTCTAATATAATATAATATAATATAATATTACTTGTAGTTATATAACCTCTCACATAGTCTAATATAATATAATATAATATTACCTGTAGCTCTATAACCTCTCACATAGTCTAATATAATATAATATAATATTACCTGTAGCTCTATAACCTCTCACATAGTATAATATAATATAATATAATATACATATTAATATAATATAATATATATTACCTGTCACATAGTCTAATATAATATAATATAATATTACCTGTAGCTCTATAACCTCTCACATAGTATAATATAATATAATATAATATAATATTACCTGTAGCTCTATAACCTCTCACATAGTATAATATAATATTACCTGTAGCTCTATAACCTCTCACATAGTATAATATAATATAATATAATATAATATTACCTGTAGCTCTATAACCTCAAATGTACACCAAATACACCAAATGTAAATGTTGACAGGAGTGGAGAAATAAGCTTCATTTCTTTCAGCATCTTGAGAGAATCGTTTCTTTTGGTTTATTTGGATCCCTGTTAGCTCCACAAGAGAATGAATGAGTGGTTAGGGACCATCTGCAAAGCTATTTACTTTATCAGCATCATAAAAGCTCATACTATTTCAACCACATAAAATATGTTTCCAAGCCAAAGATACATCTTTTTAAAAACATGTTGGGCCTATTTAACAGCTTTTAATTTTATTAAAACCGGTCAATCTGATGTCATTTGGAGAGAAAAAAAATCCTGTTTTTATTTTATTTATTGCATTTGCTCCCCGGTCCCTAAACGTCTTTGCTGCGAGAGAGAAGCAGAGATGACAGAGCAAAGAGAAAACCGACTTCACTGATATCAACTAGATTGAAGCTTTCATTCTATCGATTTATGACAATATTCTGATGAGCAAGGGTTAACATAGTCTTCAAGGGCAACTACAAACGACAGAAGTGAAATTGCAAGTCGACTAAAATGTCGGAAAATTCTAAGCAGAAATATAGGCCTATCTAAAAAAGGCCTGTCTAAAACAATGGTTGCGTCACCTCTGACTGTACAGGGCGTTTTCTATATTTGCGTGTTCAGGGTCGGTAATGTTGGCTTTATGAACAAACAGCAGACCCACACATCACTAACACACCATTGTGTTAGACCACCCACTGTGGCACCGAGTAAGGAACGTCACGCCTGTGGAATCTGTCCCGTCTTGTTTAGTTTCTGGCCAATCGGGGAATATGATGCTAACGAGGTCCGGTTTACTGTTTGAGTCTGGAGATCAGAAACAACCCTCCTGTTGAGTTGAAAGAGCCGCTGCTTCTGCAGTGTCTTTAGTGTGTGTGTGTGTGTGTGTGTGTGTGTGTGTGTGTGTGTGTGTGTGTGTGTGTGCAGTACACTGAATGATGAGATCATTTACTGTCTTCTCCGACTGCCTCTCTCTCTCCTCTGATCATATCTCACAGACGTTAATAACACACACATGTTCACACATACACACACACACACACACACACACACACACACACACACACACACACACACACATACACACACACACGCGCACTAATCACACCATGTTTTAGCAGCCTCACATGAACCACATGGGCCCACACTGTCGCCTTGGTAACTATTGTTGTGGAGATCAGAAAAAAAGTTGAAACTGGAGGAAGAGTTTTTCTCCTCCGCATAGATCCTGTATAGTCATACTGTATGTCTGTGGGGAGGCTTTGTGTTTATAGATCCTCTATAGTCATACTGTATGTCTGTGGAGAGGCTTTGTGTTTATAGATCCTCTATAGTCATACTGTATGTCTGTGGAGAGGCTTTGTGTTTATATATCCTCTATAGTCATACTGTATGTCTGTGGGGAGGCTTTGTGTTTATATATCCTCTATAGTCATACTGTATGTCTGTGGGGAGGCTTTGTGTTTATATATTCTCTATAGTCATACTGTATGTCTGTGGAGAGGCTTCTGTTTGTCTGTATGAATATCAAGGGATCATCCAGAAACATTATATGATTAAAAACCACAGCTAGAAAGGAACACGATCCCTGACCCCTCCGTAAACATGGCTGGAAGCAGAAACTGGAGCTGGACAGAGCCCATTGAGCAGTGTCAATACAGAATATAACTGAAGTTCATGACAACAGACTTGGGTTCAAAATATTATTGATTATGGTTGACAGCTATGTCTCGCCAGAGTGGGACCCGTCTCGTGACAGTGTTGATTGGAGTTATGGCACGGGGAGGGGGGGTATGTTCTGGTCCTGTAACTCTGGATTGCCATTGTTGTCACAGCTGGAAGGATAACCTCAAACACCCCTCTTCTCTCAACCTTCAGTCCTATCTTCAACCCCAAACAGCCTTCACCCCCCACATTTCAGTTGAATGCATTCAGTTGTACAGCTGATTAGGTCTCCCCTTCCCTCTTCACATCTCCATAAGATGTCTTTTCGGTCCAGTTTCCCCCCAGTCACCTCCCAGCCTGCTGCTAGAG
>NW_027039039.1:17500-20000 GCF_034236695.1 Oncorhynchus nerka
TATATCATCCCTCCTGTCTGTTACTGACTATAAACACTATCCATCTACTATATCATCCCTCCTGTCTGTTACTGACTATAAACACTATCCATCTACTATATCAACCCTCCTGTCTGTTACTGACTATAAACACTATCCATCTACTATATCATCCCTCCTGTCTGTTACTGACTATAAACACTATCCATCTACTATATCATCCCTCCTGTCTGTTACTGACTATAAACACTATCCATCTACTATATCATCCCTCCTGTCTGTTACTGTTATCCATCTATATCAACCCTCCTGTCTGTTACTGACTATAAACACTATCCATCTACTATATCATCCCTCCTGTCTGTTACTGACTATAAACACTATCCATCATCAACCCTCCTGTCTGTTACTGACTATAAACACTATCCATCTACTATATCATCCCTCCTGTCTGTTACTGACTATAAACACTATCCATCTCATATCCCTCCTGTCTGTTACTGACTATAAACACTATCCATCTACTATATCATCCCTCCTGTGTTACTATATCATCCCTCCTGTTACTGACTATAAACACTATCCATCTACTATATCATCCCTCCTGTCTGTTACTGACTATAAACACTATCCATCTACTATATCATCCCTCCTGTCTGTTACTGACTATAAACACTATCCATCTACTATATCATCCCTCCTGTCTGTTACTGACTATAAACACTATCCATCTACTATATCATCCCTCCTGTCTGTTACTGACTATAAACACTATCCATCTACTATATCATCCCTCCTGTCTGTTACTGACTATAAACACTATCCATCTACTATATCAACCCTCCTGTCTGTTACTGACTATAAACACTATCCATCTACTATATCAACCCTCCTGTCTGTTACTGACTATAAACACTATCCATCTACTATATCATCCCTCCTGTCTGTTACTGACTATAAACACTATCCATCTACTATATCATCCCTCCTGTCTGTTACTGACTATAACACTATCCATCTACTATATAAACCCTCCATCTGTTACTATATCATCCCTCCTATCTGTTCTGACTATATCAACCCTCCTGTCTGTTACTGACTATAAACACTATCCATCTACTATATCATCCCTCCTGTCTGTTACCCTCCTGTCTGACTGATAAACACTATCCATCTACTATATCATCCCTCCTGTCTGTTACTGACTATAAACACTATCCATCTACTATATCATCCCTCCTGTCTGTTACTGACTATAAACACTATCCATCTACTATATCAACCCTCCTGTCTGTTACTGACTATAAACACTATCCATCTACTATATCATCCCTCCTGTCTGTTACTGACTATAAACACTATCCATCTACTATATCATCCCTCCTGTCTGTTACTGACTATAAACACCTCCTGTCTGTTACTGACTATAAACATCCATCTACTATATGTCTGTCTGTTACTGACTATCCATATCAAACTATAAACACTATCCATCTACTATATCATCCCTCCTGTCTGTTACTGACTATAAACACTATCCATCTACTATATCAACCTCCTGTCTGTTACTGACTATAAACACTATCCATCTACTATATCACCCTCCTGTCTGTTACTGACTATAAACACTATCCATCTACTATATCATCCCTCCTGTCTGTTACTGACTATAAACACTATCCATCTACTATATCAACCCTCCTGTCTGTTACTGACTATAAACACTATCCATCTACTATATCAACCCTCCTGTCTGTTACTGACTATAAACACTATCCATCTACTATATCAACCCTCCTGTCTGTTACTGACTATAAACACTATCCATCTCCATCTACTGACTATCAACCCTCCTGTCTGTTACTGACTATAAACACTATCCATCTACTATATCATCCCTCCTGTCTGTTACTGACTATAAACACTATCCATCTACTATATCATCCCTCCTGTCTGTTACTGACTATAAACACTATCCATCTACTATATCATCCCTCCTGTCTGTTACTGACTATAAACACTATCCATCTACTATATCAACCCTCCTGTCTGTTACTGACTATAAACACTATCCATCTACTATATCATCCCTCCTGTCTGTTACTGACTATAAACACTATCCATCTACTATATCATCCCTCCTGTCTGTTACTGACTATAAACACTATCCATCTACTATATCATCCCTCCTGTCTGTTACTGACTATAAACACTATCCATCTACTATATCAACCCTCCTGTCTGTTACTGACTATAAACACTATCCATCTACTATATCAACCCTCCTGTCTGTTACTGACTATAAACACTATCCATCTACTATATCATCCCTCCTGTCTGTTACTGACTATAAACACTATCCATCTACTATATCATCCCTCCTGTCTGTTACTGACTATATCATCCCTCCTGTCTGTTACTGACTATAAACACTATCCATCTACTATATCATCCCTCCTGTCTGTTACTGACTATAAACATTATCCATCTACTATATCATCCCTCCTGTCTGTTACTGACT
>NW_027039039.1:25000-45134 GCF_034236695.1 Oncorhynchus nerka
ACAGGAGACCTCAGAGAGACAGGCTGGGTGACTAGAGGTTTCTCTATACGGTACAGGAGACCTCAGAGAGACAGGCTGGGTGACTAGAGGTTTCTCTATACGATACAGGAGACCTCAGAGAGACAGGCTGGGTGACTAGAGGTTTCTCTATACGATACAGGAGACCTCAGACAGACAGGCTGGGTGACTAGAGGTTTCTCTATACGATACAGGAGACATCAGAGAGACAGGCTGGGTGACTAGAGGTTTCTCTATACGATACAGGAGACCTCAGAGAGACAGGCTGGGTGACTAGAGGTTTCTCTATACGGTACAGGAGACCTCAGAGAGACAGGCTGGGTGACTAGAGGTTTCTCTATACGGTACAGGAGACCTCAGAGAGACAGGCTGGGTGACTAGAGGTTTCTCTATACGGTACAGGAGACCTCAGAGAGACAGGCTGGGTGACTAGAGGTTTCTCTATACGATACAGGAGACCTCAGAGAGACAGGCTGGGTGACTAGAGGTTTCTCTATACGATACAGGAGACCTCAGACAGACAGGCTGGGTGACTAGAGGTTTCTCTATACGATACAGGAGACCTCAGAGAGACAGGCTGGGTGACTAGAGGTTTCTCTATACGGTACAGGAGATCTCAGAGAGACAGGCTGGGTGACTAGAGGTTTCTCTATACGATACAGGAGACATCAGAGAGACAGGCTGGGTGACTAGAGGTTTCTCTATACGATACAGGAGACCTCAGAGAGACAGGCTGGGTGACTAGAGGTTTCTCTATACGGTACAGGAGACCTCAGAGAGACAGGCTGGGTGACTAGAGGAGATACAGGAGACCTCAGAGAGACAGGCTGGGTGACTAGAGGTTTCTCTATACGGTACAGGAGACCTCAGAGAGACAGGCTGGGTGACTAGAGGTTTCTCTATACGATACAGGAGACCTCAGAGAGACAGGCTGGGTGACTAGAGGTTTCTCTATACGGTACAGGAGATCTCAGAGAGACAGGCTGGGTGACTAGAGGTTTCTCTATACGATACAGGAGACATCAGAGAGACAGGCTGGGTGACTAGAGGTTTCTCTCGATACAGGAGACCTCAGAGAGACAGGCTGGGTGATCTCAGAGAGACAGGCTGGGTGACAGGAGACCTCAGAGAGACAGGCTGGGTGACTAGAGGTTTCTCTATACGATACAGGAGACCTCAGAGAGACAGGCTGGGTGACTAGAGGTTTCTCCAGAGATGTTTGTAGAGATACTGACAGACAGGCTGGGTGACTAGAGGTTTCTCCAGAGATGTTTGTAGAGATACTGACAGACAGGCTGGGTGACTAGAGGTTTCTCCAGAGATGTTTGTAGAGATACTGACAGACAGGCTGGGTGACTAGAGTTTCTCCAGAGATGTTTGTAGAGATACTGACAGACAGGCTGGGTGACTAGAGGTTTCTCCAGAGATGTTTGTAGAGATACTGACAGACAGGCTGGGTGACTAGAGGTTTCTCCAGAGATGTTTGTAGAGATACTGACAGACAGGCTGGGTGACTAGAGGTTTCTCCAGAGATGTTTGTAGAGATACTGACAGACAGGCTGGGTGACTAGAGGTTTCTCCAGATATGTTTGTAGAGATACTGACAGACAGGCTGGGTGACTAGAGGTTTCTCCAGAGATGTTTGTAGAGATACTGACAGACAGGCGGGGTGACTAGAGGTTTCTCCAGAGATGTTTGTAGAGATACTGACAGACAGGCTGGGTGACTAGAGGTTTCTCCAGAGATGTTTGTAGAGATACTGACAGACAGGCTGGGTGACTAGAGGTTTCTCCAGAGATGTTTGTAGAGATACTGACAGACAGGCTGGGTGACTAGAGGTTTCTCCAAGTCAGATGTGTAAGCTAATGTCCACATCACTCCATAGTGCAGGCCAAGTCCAATGTCCTCATCACTCCACAGTGCAGGCCAAGTCCAATGTCCTCATCACTCCACAGTGCAGGCCAAGTCCAATGTCCTCATCACTCCACAGTGCAGGCCAATGTCCTCATCACTCCACAGTGCAGGCCAATGTCCTCATCACTCCACAGTGCAGGCCAATGTCCTCATCACTCCACAGTGCAGGCCAATGTCCTCATCACTCCACAGTGCAGGCCAATGTCCTCATCACTCCACAGTGCAGGCCAAGGCCAATGTCCTCATCACTCCACAGTGCAGGCCAATATCCTCATCACTCCACAGTGCAGGCCAATGTCCTCATCACTCCACAGTGCAGGCCAATGTCCTCATCACTCCACAGTGCAGGCCAATGTCCTCATCACTCCACAGTGCAGGCCAAGGCCAATGTCCTCATCACTCCACAGTGCAGGCCAATATCCTCATCACTCCATAGTGCAGGCCAATATCCTCATCACTCCACAGTGCAGGCCAATGTCCTCATCACTCCACAGTGCAGGCCAAGGCCAATGTCCTCATCACTCCAA
This sequence comes from Oncorhynchus nerka, assembly GCF_034236695.1. Classification (NCBI taxonomy): domain Eukaryota; kingdom Metazoa; phylum Chordata; class Actinopteri; order Salmoniformes; family Salmonidae; genus Oncorhynchus; species Oncorhynchus nerka. The sequence goes on from NW_027039039.1 coordinate 27,460, forward strand.
AGTGCAGGCCAAGGCCAATGTCCTCATCAAACCACAGTGCAGGCCAATATCCTCATCACTCCAAAGTGCAGGCCAAGGCCAATGTCCTCATCACTCCAAAGTGCAGGCCAAGGCCAATGTCCTCATCACTCCACAGTGCAGGCCAATGTCCTCATCACTCCACAGTGCAGTCCAATGTCCTCATCACTCCACAGTGCAGGCCAAGTCCAATGTCCTCATCACTCCACAGTGCAGTCCAAGTCCAATGTCCTCATCACTCCACAGTGCAGTCCAATGTCCTCATCACTCCACAGTGCAGGCCAAGTCCAATGTCCTCATCACTCCACAGTGCAGGCCAAGTCCAATGTCCTCATCACTCCATAGTGCAGGCCAAGTCCAATGTCCTCATCACTCCACAGTGCAGTCCAAGTCCAATGTCCTCATCACTCCACAGTGCAGTCCAATGTCCTCATCACTCCACAGTGCAGGCCAAGTCCAATATCCTCATCACTCCACAGTGCAGTCCAATGTCCTCATCACTCCACAGTGCAGGCCAAGTCCAATGTCCTCATCACTCCACAGTGCAGGCCAAGTCCAATGTCCTCATCACTCCACATTGCAGGCCAAGTCCAATGTCCTCATCACTCCACAGTGCAGTCCAATGTCCTCATCACTCCACAGTGCAGGCCAATGTCCTCATCACTCCACAGTGCAGGCCAAGTCCAATGTCCTCATCACTCCACAGTGCAGGCCAATGTCCTCATCACTCCACAGTGCAGGCCAATGTCCTCATCACTCCACAGTGCAGGCCAAGTCCAATGTCCTCATCACTCCACAGTGCAGTCCAATGTCCTCATCACTCCACAGTGCAGGCCAATGTCCTCATCACTCCACAGTGCAGGCCAAGTCCAATGTCCTCATCACTCCACAGTGCAGGCCAAGTCCAATATCCTCATCACTCCACAGTGCAGTCCAATGTCCTCATCACTCCACAGTGTAGGCCAAGTCCAATGTCCTCATCACTCCACAGTGCAGGCCAAGTCCAATGTCCTCATCACTCCACATTGCAGGCCAAGTCCAATGTCCTCATCACTCCACAGTGCAGTCCAATGTCCTCATCACTCCACAGTGCAGGCCAAGTCCAATGTCCTCATCACTCCACAGTGCAGGCCAATGTCCTCATCACTCCACAGTGCAGGCCAAGTCCAATGTCCTCATCACTCCACAGTGCAGTCCATTGTCCTCATCACTCCACAGTGCAGGCCAAGTCCAATGTCCTCATCACTCCACAGTGCAGGCCAATGTCCTCATCACTCCACAGTGCAGTCCAATGTCCTCATCACTCCACAGTGCAGTCCAATATCCTCATCACTCCACAGTGCAGGCCAATGTCCTCATCACTCCACAGTGCAGGCCAATGTCCTCATCACTCCACAGTGCAGGCCAAGTCCAATGTCCTCATCACTCCACAGTGCAGGCCAAGTCCAATGTCCTCATCACTCCATAGTGCAGGCCAAGTCCAATGTCCTCATCACTCCATAGTGCAGGCCAAGTCCAATATCCTCATCACTCCACAGTGCAGGCCAAGTCCAATGTCCTCATCACTCCACAGTGCAGGCCAATGTCCTCATCACTCCACAGTGCAGGCCAAGTCCAATGTCCTCATCACTCCACAGTGCAGGCCAAGTCCAATGTCCTCATCACTCCACAGTGCAGGCCAATGTCCTCATCACTCCACAGTGCAGGCCAATATCCTCATCACTCCACAGTGCAGGCCAAGTCCAATATCCTCATCACTCCACAGTGCAGTCCAATGTCCTCATCACTCCACAGTGCAGGCCAAGTCCAATGTCCTCATCACTCCACAGTGCAGGCCAAGTCCAATGTCCTCATCACTCCACAGTGCAGGCCAAGTCCAATGTCCTCATCACTCCACAGTGCAGGCCAAGTCCAATGTCCTCATCACTCCATAGTGCAGGCCAAGTCCAATGTCCTCATCACTCCACAGTGCAGTCCAAGTCCAATGTCCTCATCACTCCACAGTGCAGTCCAATGTCCTCATCACTCCACAGTGCAGGCCAAGTCCAATATCCTCATCACTCCACAGTGCAGTCCAATGTCCTCATCACTCCACAGTGCAGGCCAAGTCCAATGTCCTCATCACTCCACAGTGCAGGCCAAGTCCAATGTCCTCATCACTCCACATTGCAGGCCAAGTCCAATGTCCTCATCACTCCACAGTGCAGTCCAATGTCCTCATCACTCCACAGTGCAGGCCAATGTCCTCATCACTCCACAGTGCAGGCCAAGTCCAATGTCCTCATCACTCCACAGTGCAGGCCAATGTCCTCATCACTCCACAGTGCAGGCCAATGTCCTCATCACTCCACAGTGCAGGCCAAGTCCAATGTCCTCATCACTCCACAGTGCAGTCCAATGTCCTCATCACTCCACAGTGCAGGCCAATGTCCTCATCACTCCACAGTGCAGGCCAAGTCCAATGTCCTCATCACTCCATAGTGCAGGCCAAGTCCAATGTCCTCATCACTCCATAGTGCAGGCCAAGTCCAATATCCTCATCACTCCACAGTGCAGGCCAAGTCCAATGTCCTCATCACTCCACAGTGCAGGCCAATGTCCTCATCACTCCACAGTGCAGGCCAAGTCCAATGTCCTCATCACTCCACAGTGCAGGCCAAGTCCAATGTCCTCATCACTCCACAGTGCAGGCCAATGTCCTCATCACTCCACAGTGCAGGCCAATATCCTCATCACTCCACAGTGCAGGCCAAGTCCAATATCCTCATCACTCCACAGTGCAGTCCAATGTCCTCATCACTCCACAGTGCAGGCCAATGTCCTCATCACTCCACAGTGCAGGCCAAGTCCAATATCCTCATCACTCCACAGTGCAGGCCAAGTCCAATATCCTCATCACTCCACAGTGCAGTCAAATGTCCTCATCACTCCACAGTGCAGGCCAAGTCCAATGTCCTCATCACTCCACAGTGCAGTCCAATATCCTCATCCGTATGCTTTCTGTTTCGCATTGTGAATAATATTTTTGTTAGTCTTATTTGAAAGACTTTTTAATAAACTATTTGATAAACTATTTGATAAACTATGAAAGCCACACGCCAGACCATGCTTCAGCGATGTCCTGTGACGCCTCTGTGGGGATTGGTTGTGTGTGTGTGTGTGTGTGTGTGTGTGTGTGTGTGTGTGTGTGTGTGTGTGTGTGTGTGTGCATTTGTGGGTATTGGCGTGTGTGTAGTGGTGTGATCGTGTGGTGGTAGCAGAGAGCTCCATCCCTCTTAGGGTAAATGTATCCGTGCTCCCGGTCGGTGGTGTTGGAGCCGTGATGGATGCTGTGTTTCCTCCCCACAGTGTCCCAGCAGCCGGTACAAGAGGCACTGTCATCCGCTCAGCTCTGCTCGGTTCGGCTCGGCTCCACGCTCCTCTGTAGAGCCATAATGGCATCCAGATGTGTGGTTTACGTTCAGGTCGGACGTCATCCCTCTTCCTCTCCTCCCTATTTTATTGTCCTCTCCACAGGCCCGCTGGCAGAGAGAGAGAGAGAGAGAGAGAAACCAGGCCTAGGTGCCTTGGGAGGGTTACTGTAGGAACTAGACTTGTGTACACACAGACACACAGGGTTGGAGAGTTGATTACTAATCAGTAACTGTAATCAGATTACAGATACTTTTGAGAAACTAGATGATTACTTCTTGATTACTTTTAAATTCAGAAAGGATGTACATGATGACACTTCTCTGTTTTCTCAATGACATTCAAATCAGCGTTGAAAAAAGGAGGAAGTTTAAGTTTGTTCCACCTGAGAGAGTCTGACCACCAATCAGAGACCACTATGATGACACACCAAATGATGACCACCAATCAGAGACCACTATGATGACACACCAAATGATGACCACCAATCAGAGACCACTATGATGACACACCAAATGATGACCACCAATCAGAGACCACTATGATGACACACCAAATGATGACCACCAATCAGAAACCACTATGATGACACACCAGAGAGACTGTCCTGGCTGGTTTAGAGAGGCTGTCCTGGCTGGTTTAGAGAGGCTGTCCTGGCTGGTTTAGAGAGGCTGTCCTGGCTGGTTTAGAGAGGCTGTCCTGGCTGGTTTAGAGAGGCTGTCCTGGCTGGTTTAGAGAGACTGTCCTGGCTGGTTTAGAGAGGCTGTCCTGGCTGGTTTAGAGAGGTGCTAGACTGTACTGTACTGACCTACTGACCTCTATCATGATGTAATACTTCACTGTCTTTTCTTACTAACACAGGTTTACTGATAACTACTTTGTTGAGGAAAAATGTACTTACTATGACTGTGATATGTGGTGCAGCTGGTTGAGAGAATGCCAAGAGTTTGCAAAGCTGTCATCAAGGCAAAGGGTGGCTACTTTGAACAATCAAAAATAATAAAATATATTTTGATAGGTTTTACACTTTTTGGTTACTACATGATTCCATATGTGTTATTTCATAGTGTTGATGTCTTCACTATTATTCTGAAATGTAGAAAATAGTAACAAATAAAGAAAAACCCTGGAATGAGTAAGTGTGTCCAAACTATTGACTAGTCCTGTAAATGTAATGGTGATTTACGTAACTCACTAGTCCGATGGCTGTTGATGTGACTGGAACAACAGAATGGAATGAATAGAGGAGATTCCATGGTGGTCATTCTAGAATGTTCCTGCTGATGAATGTCACAGTCCGTACTTTGGCTTTAGTGTTGCCGTGCCGATAAGACTGCAGTTAAAATACCTGAATCACACGTCTGTTTCTGTATCCAATCTTTCCTACAGGATCTCTTTCCACGGCTCTGACAATAGCTAGAGAAATAGGCAGACAGGTTTGTATGGCATCGACTTGAACAGAAGTGGATGGTGTTTATGTCCTGTCCAGAGAGCAGCAGGGGCTGCTGGCTACAGCTAAACTAGCCTGAGGCAGGGATGGATGACAACAACAAAACATTTGTTTACCTTCCTGTCTAAATACAAGCTTGTGTTCTGCAAGGAAAACTATTTGCTGACTTCTCTTGTGAATTACATCACTTTAATTCTCCCAATACCAGGGAAGGAGGGAGGGATGGAGGGATGGAGGGATGGAGGGATGGAATGATGGGATGGGATGGAATGATGGAGGGATGGAATGATGGAGGGATGGAATGATGGAGGGATGGAATGATGGAGGGATGGAGGGATGGAATGATGGAGAGATGGAGGGATGGAGAGATGGAAAGATGGAGAGATGGAGGGATGGAGGGATGGAGAGATGGAAGGATGGAGGGAATTGTTATTTTCTTTTGGTCTTTTTTTAGCTTGTTGCCTGTTGCACATAGTTTCCATGGCAGCGCTGAATGTAAATGTTCTAATCCTGTTAAGGCTTATTGGTGCCATCACACCCTGCAGGAGACACACACACAAACACACACGCACACGCACACGCCGTAGGAGACAGCTATATATATATACACACACACACACACACACACACACACACACACACACACACACACACACACACACACACACACACACACCATAGGAGACAGATACACACACACGCACACGCACACGCCGTAGGAGACAGATACACACACACACATACACACACACACACACAGTAGGAGACAGATATACACACACACACACACCATAGGAGACAGATATACACACACACACAGTAGGAGACAGATATACACACACACACACACAGTAGGAGACAGATACACACACACACACACACACACACACACACACACACGCACACAGTAGGAGACAGGAACACCATTTGTCAACCTATAGCAACACTTTGTAGAATCCTAAATCTAGCAAATCAAGTACTGTGTTAAATGTGTGTTCCGTGCTGCATTGTCTGTTGTTGCATTGTATTGAGTTGTGTTGTGTTGTGTTGTGTTGAGTTGAGTTGAGTTGTGTTGTGTTGTGTTGTGTTGTATTGTATTGTATTGTATTGTATTGTGTTGTGTTGTGTTGAGTTGAGTTGTGTTGTGTTGAGTTGTGTTGTGTTGTATTGTGTTGTGTTGTGTTGAGTTGAGTTGTGTTGTGTTGAGTTGAGTTGAGTTGAGTTGAGTTGTGTTGAGTTGTGTTGAGTTGAGTTGTGTTGTGTTGTGTTGTGTTGTGTTGAGTTGTGTTGTGTTGAGTTGTGTTGAGTTGAGTTGTGTTGTGTTGTGTTGTGTTGTGTTGAGTTGTGTTGTGTTGTGTTGTGTTGTTGTGTTGTGTTGTGTTGTGTTGTGTTGTGTTGTGTTGTGTTGTGTTGTGTGTTGTGTTGTATTGTATTGTGTTGTATTGTATTGTATTGTATTGTATTGTATTGTATTGTATTGTATTGTATTGTATTGAGTGTTGTTGAGTTGTGTTGTGTTGTATTGTGTTGAGTTGTGTTGAGTTATGGTCCACTTGTTGAGTAAGATAATAATGATAAAACACACAGACACAGGACAGGACAGGACATTAAGTGAGGTGGTGGTGGATGGGGAGGACGGGACAGGACAGGACATTAATTGAGGTGGTGGTGGATGGGGAGGACAGGTCAGGACAGGACATTAAGTGAGGTGGTGGTGGATGGGGAGGACAGGACAGGACAGGACATTAAGTGAGGTGGTGGTGGATGGGGAGGACGGGACAGGACAGGACATTAATTGAGGTGGTGGTGGATGGGGAGGACAGGTCAGGACAGGACATTAAGTGAGGTGGTGGTGGATGGGGAGGACGGGTCAGGACAGGACATTAAGTGAGGTGGTGGTGGATGGGGAGGACAGGTCAGGACAGGACATTAAGTGAGGTGGTGGTGGATGGGGAGGACGGGTCAGGACAGGACATTAAGTGAGGTGGTGGTGGATGGGGAGGACAGGTCAGGACAGGACATTAAGTGAGGTGGTGGTGGATGGGGAGGTCAGGTCAGGACAGGACATTAATTGAGGTGGTGGTGGATGGGGAGGACCTCTGGTCTGTACACATTCTATGAGGACCATAGATGTTTTCTTTGGGAACTCTTATCCACACGTATACACACGTACATGCAGACCCCTCAAGTCCTGTCCACAGTACACTGTGACCCCTCCAGTCCTGTCCACAGTACACTGGATGGGGACCCCTCCAGTCCTGTCCACAGTACACTGTGACCCCTCCAGTCCTGTCCACAGTACACTGTGACCCTCCAGTCCTGTCCACAGGTGACCCCTCCAGTCCTGTCCACAGTACACTGGACCCCTCCAGTCCTGTCCACAGTACACTGTGACCCCTCCAGTCCTGTCTACAGTACACTGTGACCCCTCCAGTCCTGTCTACAGTACACTGTGACCCCTCCAGTCCTGTCTACAGTACACTGTGACCCCTCCAGTCCTGTCTACAGTACACTGTGACCCCTCCAGTCCTGTCTACAGTACACTGTGACCCCTCCAGTCCTCTCTACAGTACACTGGGACCCCTCCAGTCCTCTCTACAGTACACTGTGACCCCTCCAGTCCTCTCCACAGTACACTGTGACCCCTCCAGTCCTCTCCACAGTACACTGTGACCCCTCCAGTCCTCTCCACAGTACACTGTGACCCCTCCAGTCCTCTCCACAGTACACTGTGACCCTCCAGTCCTCTCCACAGTACACTGTGACCCCTACAGTCCTCTCCACAGTACACTGTGACCCTCCAGTCCTCTCCACAGTACACTGTGACCCCTCCAGTCCTGTCCACAGTACACTGTGACCCCTCCAGTCCTGTCCACAGTACACTGTGACCCCTCCAGTCCTGTCTACAGTACACTGTGAACCCTCCAGTCCTGTCCACAGTACACTGTGACCCCTCCAGTCACTGTGACCCTCCACAGTCCACACACTGTGACCCCTCCAGTCATGTCCACAGTACACTGTGACCCCTCCAGTCCTGTCCACAGTACACTGTGACCCCTCCAGTCCTGTCCACAGTACACTGTGACCCCTCCAGTCCTGTCCACAGTACACTGTGACCCTCCAGTCCTCTCCACAGTACACTGTGACCCTCCAGTCCTCTCCACAGTACACTGTGACCCCTCCAGTCCTCTCCACGGTACACTGTGACCCCTCCAGTCCTCTCCACAGTACACTGTGACCCCTCCAGTCCCTCCACAGTACACTGTGACCCCTCCAGTCCTCTCCACAGTACACTGTGACCCCTCCAGTCCTCTCCACAGTACACTGTGACCCCTCCAGTCCTCTCCACAGTACACTGTGACCCCTCCAGTCCTGTCCACAGTACACTGTGACCCTCCAGTCCTCTCCACAGTACACTGTGACCCCCTCCAGTCCCTCCACAGTACACTGACCCTCCAGTCCTCTCCACAGTACACTGTGACCCTCCAGTCCTCTCCACAGTACACTGTGACCCCTCCAGTCCTCTCCACAGTACACTGTGACCCTCCAGTCCTCCACAGTACACTGTGACCCTCCAGTCCTGTCCACAGTACACTGTGACCCCTCCAGTCCTGTCCACAGTACACTGTGACCCTCCAGTCCTGTCCACAGTACACTGTGACAGTCCCTCCAGTCCAGTCCTCCACAGTACACTGTGACCCCTCCAGTCCTCTCCACAGTACACTGTGACCCTCCAGTCCTCTCCACAGTACACTGTGACCCCTCCAGTCCTGTCCACAGTACACTGTGACCCTCCCCTCCAGTCCTCTCCACAGTACACTGTGACCCTCCAGTCCTGTCCACAGTACACTGTGACCCCTCCAGTCCTGTCCACAGTACTGTGACCCATCTACAGTACACTGTGACCCTCCAGTCCCTCCAGTCCTCCAGTCCACAGTACACTGTGACCCTCCAGTCCTGTCCACAGTACACTGTGACCCCTCCAGTCCTCTCTACAGTACACTGTGACCCCTCCAGTCCTCTCTACAGTACACTGTGACCCCTCCAGTCCTCTCCACAGTACACTGTGACCCCTCCAGTCCTCTCCACAGTACACTGTGACCCCTCCAGTCCTCTCTACAGTACACTGTGACCCTCCAGTCCTCTCTACAGTACACTGTGACCCCTCCAGTCCTCTCTACAGTACACTGTGACCCCTCCAGTCCTCTCCACAGTACACTGTGACCCCTCCAGTCCTCTCTACAGTACACTGTGACCCCTCCAGTCCTCTCTACAGTACACTGTGACCCCTCCAGTCCTGTCTACAGTACACTGTGACCCCTCCAGTCCTGTCTACAGTACACTGTGACCCCTCCAGTCCTCTCTACAGTACACTGTGACCCCTCCAGTCCTGTCTACAGTACACTGTGACCCCTCCAGTCCTCTCTACAGTACACTGGGACCCCTCCAGTCCTCTCTACAGTACACTGGGACCCCTCAAGTCCTGTCCACAGTACACTGTGACCCCTCCAGTCCTGTCCACAGTACACTGTGACCCCTCCTGTCCACAGTACACTGTGACCCCTCCAGTCCTGTCCACAGTACACTGTGACCCCTCCAGTCCTGTCCACAGTACACTGTGACCCCTCCAGTCCTGTCTACAGTACACTGTGACCCCTCCAGTCCTGTCTACAGTACACTGTGACCCCTCCAGTCATGTCTACAGTACACTGTGACCCTCCAGTCCTGTCTACAGTACACTGTGACCCCTCCAGTCCTCTCTACAGTGTGACCCCTCCAGTCCTGTCTACAGACACCCCTCCAGTCCTCTCTACAGTACACTGGGACCCTCCAGTCCTCTCTACAGTACACTGTGACCCCTCCAGTCCTCTCCACAGTACACTGTGACCCTCCAGTCCTCTCCACAGTACACTGTGACCCCTCCAGTCCTCTCCACAGTACACTGTGACCCCCTCCAGTCCTCTCCACAGTACACTGTGACCCCTCCAGTCCTCTCCACAGTACACTGTGACCCCTCCAGTCCTCTCCACAGTACAGTACACTCCACAGTACACTGTGACCCTCCAGTCCTCTCCACAGCACACTGTGACCCCTCCAGTCCTGTCCACAGTACACTGTGACCCCTCCAGTCCTGTCCACAGTACACTGTGAACCCTCCAGTCCTGTCCTCCAGTCCACAGAACCCTCCAGTCCTGTCCACAGTACACTGTGACCCCTCCAGTCCTGTCCACAGTACACTGTGACCCCTCCAGTCATGTCTACAGTACACTGTGACCCTCCAGTCCTGTCTACAGTACACTGTGACCCCTCCAGTCCTGTCCACAGTACACTGTGACCCTCCAGTCCTGTCCACAGTACACTGTGACCCCTCCAGTCCTCCACAGTACACTGTGACCCTCCAGTCCTCTCCACAGTACACTGTGACCCTCCAGTCCTCTCCACAGTACACTGTGACCCCCTCCAGTCCTCCCCAGTACACTGTGACCCTCCAGTCCTCTCCACAGTACACTGTGACCCCTCCAGTCCTCCCCACAGTACACTGTGACCCCTCCAGTCCTCTCCACAGTACACTGTGACCCCTCCAGTCCTGTCCACAGTACACTGTGACCCCCTCCAGTCCTCTCCACAGTACACTGTGACCCCTCCAGTCCCTCCACAGTACACTGTGACCCCTCCAGTCCTCTCCACAGTACACTGTGACCCCTCCAGTCCTCTCCACAGTACACTGTGACTCCTCCAGTCCTCTCCACAGTACACTGTGACCCCTCCAGTCCTGTCCACAGTACACTGTGACCCCTCCAGTCCTCTCCACAGTACACTGTGACCCCTCCAGTCCTGTCCACAGTACACTGTGACCCCTCCAGTCCTCTCCACAGTACACTGTGACCCCTCCAGTCCTGTCCACAGTACACTGTGACCCCTCCAGTCCTCTCCACAGTACACTGTGACCCTCCAGTCCCCCTCCAGTCCTCTCCACAGTACACTGTGACCCCTCCAGTCCTCTCCACAGTACACTGTGACTCAGACTCCAGTCCTCTCCACAGTACACTGTGACCCCCCAGTCCTGTCCACAGTACACTGTGACCCCTCCAGTCCTCTCCACAGTCCACTGTGACCCCTCCAGTCCTGTCCACAGTACACTGTGACCCCTCCAGTCCTGTCCACAGTACACTGTGACCCCTCCAGTCCTCTCTACAGTACACTGTGACCCCTCCAGTCCTCTCTACAGTACACTGTGACCCCTCCAGTCCTGTCCACAGTACACTGTGACCCCTCCAGTCCTGTCCACAGTACACTGTGACCCCTCCAGTCCTCTCTACAGTACACTGTGACCCCTCCAGTCCTCTCTACAGTACACTGTGACCCCTCCAGTCCTCTCTACAGTACACTGTGACCCCTCCAGTCCTCTCCACAGTACACTGTGACCCCTCCAGTCCTCTCTACAGTACACTGTGACCCCTCCAGTCCTCTCTACAGTACACTGTGACCCCTCCAGTCCTCTCTACAGTACACTGTGACCCCTCCAGTCCTCTCCACAGTACACTGTGACCCCTCCAGTCCTCTCTACAGTACACTGTGACCCCTCCAGTCCTCTCTACAGTACACTGTGACCCCTCCAGTCCTGTCTACAGTACACTGTGACCCCTCCAGTCCTGTCTACAGTACACTGTGACCCCTCCAGTCCTCTCTACAGTACACTGTGACCCCTCCAGTCCTGTCTACAGTACACTGTGACCCCTCCAGTCCTCTCTACAGTACACTGGGACCCCTCCAGTCCTCTCTACAGTACACTGGGACCCCTCCAGTCCTCTCTACAGTACACTATGACCCCTCCAGTCCTGTCTACAGTAAACTGTGACCCCTCCAGTCCTCTCTACAAGCCTGTGAGCCCTACAGTCCTGTCTACAGTACACTGTGAGCCCTCCAGTCCTCTCTACAAGCCTGTGAGCCCTCCAGTCCTGTCTACAGTACACTGTGAGCCCTCCAGTCCTCTATACAGTACACTGTGAGCCCTCCAGTCCTGTCTACAGTACACTGTGAGCCCTCCAGTCCTGTCTACAGTACACTATGACCCCTCCAGTCCTCTCTACAGTACACTGTGAGCCCTCCAGTCCTCTCTACAAGCCTGTGAGCCCTCCAGTCCTGTCTACAGTACACTGTGAGCCCTCCAGTCCTGTCTACAGTACACTGTGAGCCCTCCAGTCCTGTCTACAGTACACTATGACCCCTCCAGTCCTCTCTACAGTACACTGTGAGCCCTCCAGTCCTCTCTACAAGCCTGTGAGCCCTCCAGTCCTCTCTACAGTACACTGTGAGCCCTCCAGTCCTCTCTACAAGCCTGTGAGCCCTCCAGTCCTCTCCACAGTACACTGTGACCCCTCCAGTCCTCTCTACAGTACACTGTGACCCCTCCAGTCCTCTCTACAGTACACTGTGACCCCTCCAGTCCTGTCCACAGTACACTGTGACCCCTCCCTCCAGTCACTGTCTCCACACAGTACACTGTGACCCCTCCAGTCCTGTCTACAGTACACTGTGACCCCCTCCAGTCCTCTCTACAGTACACTGTGAGCCCTCCAGTCCTCTCCACAGTACACTGTGACCCTCCAGTCCTCTCCTACAGTACACTGTGACCCCTCCAGTCCTCTCTACAGTACACTATGACCCCTCCCTCCAGTCCTGTGACCCCTCCAGTCCTCTACATGTGACCCCTCCAGTCCTCTACAGTACACTGTGACCCCTCCAGTCCTCTCTACAGCACACTGTGACCCCTCCAGTCCTGTCTACACACACTGTGACCCCTCCAGTCCTGTCTACAGTACACTGTGACCCCTCCAGTCCTCTCTACAGTACACTGTGCCCCTCCAGTCCTGTCTACAGTACACTGTGACCCCTCCAGCCTCTCCAGTCCTCCAGTCCTCTCTACAGTACACTGGGACCCCTCCAGTCCTCTCTACAGTACACTATGACCCCTCCAGTCCTGTCTACAGTAAACTGTGACCCCTCCAGTCCTCTCTACAAGCTCCTACAGTCCTACAGTACACTGTGAGCCCTCCAGTCCTCTCTCTACAAGCCTGTGAGCCCTCCAGTCCTGTCTACAGTACACTGTGAGCCCTCCAGTCCTGTCTACAGCACACTGTGAGCCTCCAGTCCTGACAGCCCTCCAGTCCTGTCTACAGTACACTATGACCCCTCCAGTCCTCTCTACACTATGAGCCCTCCAGTCCTCTCTACAAGCCTGTGAGCCCTCCAGTCCTGTCTACAGTACACTGTGAGCCTCCAGTCCTGTCTACAGTACACTGTGAGCCCTCCAGTCCTGTCTACAGTACACTATGAACCCCTCCAGTCCTCTCTACAGTACACTGTGAGCCCTCCAGTCCTCTCTACAAGCCTGTGAGCCCTCCAGTCCTCTCTACAGTACACTGTGAGCCCTCCAGTCCTCTCTACAAGCCTGTGAGCCCTCCAGTCCTCTCTACAGTACACTGGGAGCCCTCCAGTCCTGTCTACAGTACACTGGGGGCCCTCCAGTCCTGTCTACAGGAGCCCTCCAGTCCTGTCTACAGTACACTGGGAGCCCTCCAGTCCTGTCTACAGTACACTGGGAGCCCTCCAGTCCTGTCTACAGTACACTGTGACCCCTCCAGTCCTGTCTACAGTACACTGTGAGCCCTCCAGTCCTCTCTACAGTACACTGTGAGCCCTCCAGTCCTGTCTACAGTACACTGTGACCCCTCCAGTCCTCTCTACAGTACACTGTGACCCCTCCAGTCCTCTCTACAGTACACTGTGACCCCTCCAGTCCTGTCTACAGTACACTGTGACCCCTCCAGTCCTGTCTACAGTACACTATGACCCCTCTAGTCCTGTCTACAGTACACTGTGACCCCTCCAGTCCTGTCTACCAGACCCCTCTAGTCCTGTCTACAGTACACTATGACCCCTCCAGTACTGTCTACAGTACACTATGACCCCTCTAGTCCTGTCTACAGTACACTGTGACCCCTCCAGTCCTGTCTACAGTACACTGTGACCCCTCCAGTCCTATCTACAGTACACTGTGAGCCCTCCAGTCCTGTCTACAGTACACTGTGACCCCTCCAGTCCTGTCTACAGTACACTGTGAGCCCTCCAGTCCTCTCTACAGTACACTATGACCCCTCCAGTCCTCTCTACAGTACACTGTGACCCCTCCAGTCCTGTATACAGTACACTATGACCCCTCTAGTCCTGTCTACAGTACCCCAGTCCTGTATACAGTACACTATGACCCCTCTAGTCCTGTCTACAGTACACTGTGAGCCCTCCACTGTCTACAGTACACTATGACCCCTCTACCCCTCCAGTACTGTCTACAGTACACTATGACCCTCTAGTCTGTCTACAGTACACTGTGACCCCTCCAGTCCTGTCCCAGTACACTGTGACCCCTCCAGTCCTATCTACAGTACACTGTGAGCCCTCCAGTCCTGTCTACAGTACACTGTGACCCCTCCAGTCCTGTCTACAGTACACTGTGACCCCTCCAGTCCTGTCTACAGTACACTGTGAGCCCTCCAGTCCTCTCTACAGTACACTGTGAGCCCTCCAGTCCTGTCTACAGTACACTGTGAGCCCTCCAGTCCTGTCTACAGTACACTATGACCCCTCCAGTCCTCTCTACAGTACACTGTGAGCCCTCCAGTCCTCTCTACAAGCCTGTGAGCCCTCCAGTCCTGTCTACAGTACACTGTGAGCCCTCCAGTCCTGTCTACAGTACACTGTGAGCCCTCCAGTCCTGTCTACAGTACACTATGACCCCTCCAGTCCTCTACAGTACACAGTACACTGTGAGCCCTCCAGTCCTCTCTACAGTACACTGGGAGCCCTCCAGTCCTGTCTACAGTACACTGGGAGCCCTCCAGTCCTGTCTACACAGTGACCCCTCCAGTCCCTGTCCACAGTACACTGGAGCCCTCCAGTCCTGTCTCTACACTGTGACCCCTCCAGTCCTCTCAAGCACTGTGAGCCCCCTCCAGTCCTCCAGTCTACAGTACACTGTGAGCCCTCCAGTCCTCTCACAGTACACTGGGAGCCCTCCAGTCCTGTCTACAGTACACTGGGAGCCCTCCAGTCCTGTCTACAGTACACTGGGAGCCCTCCAGTCCTGTCTACACAGTACAGTCCTGTCTACAGACCCCTCCAGTCCTGTCTACAGTACACTGTGACCCTCCAGTCCTGTCTACAGTACACTGTGAGCCCTCCAGTCCTCTCTACAGTACACTGTGAGCCCTCCAGTCCTGTCTACAGTACACTGTGACCCCTCCAGTCCTCTCTACAGTACACTGTGACCCTCCAGTCCTCTCTACAGTACACTATGACCCCTCCAGTCCTGTCTACAGTACACTGTGACCCCTCCAGTCCTGTCTACAGTACACTATGACCCTCTAGTCCTGTCTACAGTACACTGTGACCCCTCCAGTCCTGTCTACAGTACACTATGACCCCTCCAGTCCTGTCTACAGTACACTATGACCCCTCCAGTACTGTCACAGTACACTATGACCCCCTCTAGTCCTGTCTACAGTACACTGTGACCCCTCCAGTCCTGTCTACAGTACACTGTGACCCCTCCAGTCCTATCTACAGTCTGAGCCTCACAGTACACTGTGACCTGTCTACAGTACACTCCAGTCCTGTCTACAGTACACTGTGAGCCCTCCAGTCCTCTCTACAGTACACTATGACCCCTCCAGTCCTCTCTACAGTACACTGTGACCCCTCCAGTCCTGTATACAGTACACTATGACCCCTCCAGTCCTCTCTACAGTACACTGTGACCCCTCCAGTCCTGTCTACAGTACACTATGACCCCTCTAGTCCTGTCTACAGTACACTGGGACCCCTCCAGTCCTCTCTACAGTACACTATGACCCCTCCAGTCCTGTCTACAGTACACTATGACCCCTCCAGTCCTGTCTACAGTACACTATGACCCCTCCAGTCCTCTCTACAAGCCTGTGACCCCTCCAGTCCTGTCTACGGTACACTGGGACCCCTCCAGTCCTGTCGTCGGTGTAATCTAGGCTGAAATAGACAAACACACACACACACTCATACACTGGTATGTGTTTGTGTGAGCCTGTGTGTCTCTCCTTTCTAAGAGAGAGAGAGAGAGAGAGAGAGAGACAGAGAGAGAGAGAGACAGAGAGAGACAGAGAGAGAGAGAGACAGAGAGAGACAGAGAGAGAGAGAGACAGAGAGAGAGAGAGACAGAGAGAGAGAGAGAGAGAGAGAGAGAGAGAGAGAGAGAGAAGGTGCCAAAGGTGCAGGCAGCTAATTAGCGGTTAGCTACATTCTCTAAGTGTCTGAGGCTCCGTGTCAGGGCGTCAGGGAAGATGGTATTTTAGTCATTACCTGCTTGGTATCTGGGGCTATTCACACTGATCTTCCACTGGGGCCTTTGTGACATGGCCTTTATAGATATGTCCCAAATATTACACTATTCTCTATATAGTGCACTATAAAGCCTATGGGGCCCTGGTCAAAAGTAGTGCACTATAATGGTAATAGTGTGATATTTGGGACGTAGCCTATCTCTCTCTCATTTACACTCTGGAAAAATCTCCTGAAATGTACAAAATGTTTATACATACAATGCAAGACATCCCAAAGCTCTGGCTGGTCGTTAAGCAGTAACACACAGAGATGGACATCATGGAATGTTGGAATTCTCTGAGTTCTAGGATTCTAGGAGGGTGAGAGGCCATGTGTCGGTTAGGGTTCATAATTCTATTCAGGAAGTACATACCTGTATCGTCCAATGAGGGTCTCCCCACCACAGACCACAGCTTTGGCTTCTGGGCCTCTTTTGGATCAAGACTGTACTTTCCTTTTCTTCTCTCTCTCTCTCTCTCTCTCTCCCTCTCTCTCTCTCTCTCTGCCCTTTCTCTCTCTCTACCCCTTTCTCCCCCTTTCTACTCTCTCTCTCTCTCTCTTTCTTTCTGTCTCTGGCATGAGGGGTGCTCTCCATGGCATTTTAATTGACAAGGGGAACATGGAGGACTCAGAGAGAGAGAGAGAGAGTGTGTGTGTGTGTGTGTGTGTGTGTGTGTGTGTGTGTGTGTGTGTGTGTGTGTGTGTGTGTGTGTGTGTGGGACCGGCTCCAGTGGAAAATCCAATATCTAATTTCTAGTAGGAATGAAAATTGAAAATGTGTTTCCCATTGGTCACCGACTCTCGAACTCTCGATCTCACTGTACCTCTCTCTCTCTCTCCCTCTCTCCTCTCTCCCCTCTGTCTCTGTCTCTCTGTCTCTCTCTCTGTCTCTCTATCAATTCAATTCAATTTCAAATTCCAAGAGCTTTATTGGCATGGGAAACATGTGTTAACATTGCCAAAGCAAGTGAGGTAGATAATATTTAAAGTGAAATTAAACAATGGTTTCGCTGGTTTCCACGTGATTTACTCCTCCTGTGTATGATAGTTGTTTCCTGCCTTGTTAACGACGCCTTTTACTCTATTTCCTGCCTGTACTTTATCGATGATCTCCTGTTGTAACCTATTGTGATCTCCCAGACGACGTTACAGCCTTTCCCTGCCTGTACTGTTGCCTTGCTGGACCTCCTGTGTATGACCTTCTGCCTGATCCTGGACCCAGCTACCTGCCCCTGGACCCAGCTACCTGCCTCCTCCTGTGTATGACCTTCTGCCTGCCCCTGGACCCAGCTACCTGCCTCTCCTCCTGCTCCCTGGGTCCATGACCTTCTGCCTGCTCCTGGACCCAGCTACCTGCCTCCTCCTGTGTATGACCTTCTGC
>NW_027039040.1:0-45142 GCF_034236695.1 Oncorhynchus nerka
CCCCCACCACTGGACACATCCTTTATGGCCCCCACCACACAGACACATCGTTATGGCCCCCCGCCACACAGACACATCACTATAGCCCCCCACCACACAGACACATCCACTATAGCTCCCCCCTGCACAGACACATCCCACTATAATGCCCTCCCCCGCCACACAGACACATCACTATAATGCTCCCCCGCCGCACGGACACATCGCTATGGCCCCCGCCGCACGGACACGTCACTATGGCTCCCCCGCCGCACGGAACGTCATATAATGCCCCCCGCCACTGGACACATCACTATAATGCCCCCCGCCACACGGACAGACACATCACTATAATGCCCCCCCCAGCCATCATATATAATGCCCCCCACCACACAGACACACGTCGCTATAATGCCCCCCACACCAATACATCACTTAATGCCCCCCACGGACACGTCACTTTATAATGCCACACACGGACACGTCACTGTAATTGCCCCCCGCCACTGGTCACATGACTATCGTGCACCCCCCACACGGACTGCATCACTTTATAATGCCCCCACCCACAGACACATCACTTTATAATGCCCCCCACCACACCGGACACATCACTTTGCATAATGCACCCCACCACACCCAGACACATCACTGTAGCTGCCCCCACCACGGACTACATCACTATAACGCCCCACCACACGGACGCATCACTGTAGTGCCCCACCACACGGACACATCCACTATAACTCCCCCCGCCACACAGACACATCCATATGATGCCCCCAACGGATGCGCCACCACAATGCCCCCGCACGGACGCATCATATGTAACCCCCGCCACACGGACGCGTCACTATAATGCCCCCACCACACGGACACATCACTATGATGCCCCCACCACACAGACTACATCCATTATAAGCCCCCACCACACAGACACATCACTATAGTGCCCCCCACCACACCAGACACATCTATATAATGCCCCCCACCACACAGACACATCACTGTATATGCCCCCACCACACGGACACATCAGCTATAGCCCCCCCCGCACACGGACGCGTCACTGTAATGCCCCCACGCACGGACACGTCATATGTGCCCCCCACCACCGACGGCATCACTGTAATTGCCCCCGACGGATGCGTCGCTATATGCCCCCGCACCGGACACGTCACTATAGTGCCCCCCCGCCGCACGGACACGTCGCTGTATTGCCCCGCCGCACGGACGCATCCGCTATAATGCCCCCCACCACACGGACACATCGCTATAAGCCCCCCACCACACAGACACATCGCTATAATGTCCCCACCACCGGACACCGTCATATAATGCCCCCCGCACGGACCGTCAGCTATATTGCCCCCCGCCACGCGGACACGTCACTGTAATGCCCCCACGCGCGGACACGTCACTATATGCCCCCCACGCACCGGACGCATCGCTATAGTGCCCCCCGCACGGATACGTCGCTATAATGCCCCCGCACCGGACCCGTCATGTATGATGCCACCACACGGACACGTCACTGTATTTGCCACACGGACACATGCTATATGCCCCCCACACAGACCGCATCCGCTATAATGCCCCCACCACACGGACACGTCATATATGCCCCCCACCACACCGGACACATCCTTTGCATAATGCTCCCCCCGCACAGACACATCAGCTGTAATGTCCCACACCACGGACACATCACTATAATGCCCCCCACACAGACGCATCACTGTAATGCCCCCCACACGCATCATATATGCCCCCCACCAGACACATCCACTGTAGTGCCCCCACACGGATGCGTCGCTGTAATGCCCCCGCACCGGACGCATCCGTATGTGCACCCCCCGCACGACGCATCACTATAATGCCCCCCACACGGACACATCATCGCTATAATGCCCCCCACCACACGGACACATCACTATAACCCCCGCCACACAGACACATCACTATAATGCCCCCCACCACACAGACACATCACTATAACTGCCCCACCACACGGACACATCACTATGTGCCCTCCACCACACGGACACGTCTGTAATGCCCCCCACGCACCGGACGCATCGCTATAATGCCCCCCGCCACCGGACACGTCATATAACCCCCCGCCACCGGACGGCATCACTGTAATGCCCCCGCACACGGATGCGTCGCTATCGTGCCCCCACCACCGGACACATCGCTGTCAATGCCCCCGCGCACGGACACATCGCTGCTAATTGCCCCCCGCCACACCGGACGCATCCACTATGGCTCCCCGCCACACGGACATCGCTATAATGCCCCCCGCCGCACACGATCACTATCAATGCCCCACCACACAGACACATCTTTATAATGCCCACCACTCAGACGCATCACTATAATGCCCCCGCACGGACACATCGCTATATTACCCCGCCACTGGACACATCCTTTATAATGCCCCCCACTGGACACATCCACTATATTACCCTCCCCCACCACACAGACCTGTCCACTATAGCCTACCCCCAACAGATGCAATCACTATAATGCCCCCACCACTGGACACATCACTATAATGCCCCCCCACACGGACACATCACTATATTTACACAGACACATCACTATATTACTTATCCCCCACCACACGGACACATCACTATAATACCCCCCACACAGACACATCACTATAATACTTATCCCCCCACCACACAGACACATCACTATAACCTACCCCCACCACACAGACACATCACTATAATACCCCCCCACCACACAGACACATCCTATAATGCCCCCACCACACAGACACATCACTATAATGCCCCCACCACACAGACACATCACCTATAATGCCCCCAAACAGATCACATCAAATATAATACCCCCCACCACTGGACACGTCACTATAATGCCCCCTCCACACACACAGACACATCACTATATGTGCCCCCCATCGCACTGGACACATCACTATAAGCCCCCGCCACACAGACACGTCACTTATGTCCCCCGCCACCCAGACACGATCTTTGTTATGCCCACCCGCCGGCTGGACACGTCGCTGTAACCCCCCACCACTGGACGCGTCTACAATGCCCCCAGCACTGGACACACCACCGTATTTTACCAGCGGACACGTCACTGTAGGCCCCCACGCACGCGGACACGTCCCACTATGATGCCCCCCACGCACCGGACGCATCGCTGTAGCCGCCCCACACCGCCACTGGACGCGTCGCTGTATTGCCCCCCGCCACCTGGACCCGTCACTGTGGTGCCCCCGCCGCACGGACGCGTCACTGTTTTACCCACCTGCACGGACGCATCTGCTATGTGCCCCCGCCGCACAGGCCGCATCCGCTGTAATGCCCCGCCACTGGACATCGTGCTATATTTGCCGCCCGCACGGACGCATCAGCGTATTGTCGCCGCCGCGACGGACGCGTCCTGTATAATGCCCCCACGCGCTGGACACGTCGCTGTATTGCCCCCCGCCCTGGACGCATCGCTATGATGCCCCGCCGCACGGACGCATCGCTGTAATGCCCCCCGCCACACGGACGCGTCACTGTAATGCCCCCCGCACGGACGCGTCGCTGTGTCACCTCCCCCCGCCACTGGACACGTCGTATGTTATCCCTACCCGCCAACTGGACACGTCACTATGATGCCCCGCCACCACCCGGACTGCATCCTTTGCTCATGCCCCCGCCACTGCAGACCTGCATCACTCATAATGCCCCCACCGCACAGACACATCACTATAATGCCATCCCCCTGCCTGGACACATCGCTGTATTGCCCCCCCACACGGACGCGTCGCTGTCTCATGCCCTCCCCCCGCCGCACGGACCGCATCACTATAATGCCTACCCCACACGCACTGGACACATCGCTATAATGCCCCCCCGCCACACGGACTTGCACATCACTTTCATAATGCCCCCCCGCACTGGACGCATCACTGTAATGCCCCCCACCACACGGACACAATCCACTGTAATGCCCCCCCAAACTGGACGCTGTCGCTGTGGTGCCCGCGGCCGCACGGACACGTCACTGTAATGGCCCCTCCACGCACCTGGACGCGTCGCTATAATGCCCCCAGACCACGATGCGTCACTTTATAATGCCCCCCACCGGACCGCGTCGCTGTACTGCCCCCCACCACACGGACGCATCACTATAATGCCCCCCACACGGACACATCACTGTAATGCCCCCCACCAGACCATCACTATAATAACCCCCAACAGATGCATCCTTTATAATGCCCCCACCACACGGACGCATCACTATATTTACAGACACATCCACTATAATGCCCCCTCCCCCACACAGACACATCACTATAATACCCCCCACCACGGACACATCCTTTGTGTTACGGACGCATCCTTTATAATGCCCCCCGCCACTGGACCTGCATCCTTTATGCTCCCCCACCACTGGACACGTCACTATATCCCCCACCACACAGATATCACTATGCCCCCACCACTGGACACATCCTTTCTCAATGCCCCCATCTTTGGACACATCACTATAGCCCCACCCTGGACACGTCACTGTAACCCCCCACCACACAGACACATCAACACATAAACCCCCCACCCCCACCACGCAGACACATCACTATAGCCCCCACCACACGGACACATCGCTATAATGCCCCCCACGGACATCATAGTATTTAGAGTGGATAATCACTATAATGCCCCTCCCCCTGCACGGACACATCAAGTATGTACCCCCCACACGGACACATCACTATAATGCCCCCCCCACGGACACATCACTATATGCCCCCACCACGGACACATCTGCTATAATACACCCCCCTCCTGGACACATCACTATAATGCCCCCCACCACTGGACACATCACCTTAGCCCCCCACCACACAGACACATCCTATAGCCCCCCCTTTTTGGACCATCGTTATAGCCCCCACCCACTGGACACATCACTATAATGCCCACACCACTGGACATCACTATGTCCCATCCCCCACCACACAGACACATCACTATAAGCTTACACCACACACAGACACATCACTATAGCTCCCCCACCACACAGACACATCACTATAATACCCCCCCACAGACACATCACTAATATCCCCCAACAGATACACATCCGCTGTAATGCCCCCCACCACACGGACACATCACTATAATGCCCCCCGCACGGACACATCGCTGTAATGCCCCCACGGACGTCGCATCAATACCCCCGCCACACGGACACATCACTTTATAATGCACCCCCCTCACACGGACGCATCCTTCTTATTTTACCACTGGACGCATCATATATTTACCACTGGACACATCACTATAGCCCCCACCACTGGACACGTCGTTGTAGCCCCCACCCTGGACACATCACTATAATGCCCCCTGCACAGACTGCGTCTGTGATAGCCCCATCGCCCGCCACTGGACGCATCGCTCATGGTGCTTACCCCGCCACACTGGACTGCGTCCGCTATCATTCTGCCCCCCACTGCGCGGACGCGTCACTGTAAACGCCCGCCGCACGGACCCGTCGCATGTGCCGCCCCCGCCACTGGACGCGTCCACCATCGTGCCCCACCTGCACGAGACGTCGTCTGTGCCCCCGCCGCACCTGGACACGTCTGTCATATTCGCCCCCGCCACTGGACACGTGGCGATAATGCCACCCCCACGCACCGCACTGGACTGCATCCGCTTATGATGCCCCCCGCCACACGGGCGCGTCGCTATAATGCGCACACACGGACGCGTCCGCTGTATGTGCCCCCCCGCCACGCGGACACGTCGCTATCGTGCCCCCCGGACGCGCTACGGTAGCGCCCACGGACTAGTCGTCCCGCCGCCGCGACGGACGCGTCGTATGCTATGTTTGCCCCTGCCTGGTTGCTGTCGTGTGACATCCCACCGCCGCGCGGACCGCGTCATATGATTGCCCCCCGCCGCACCGGACGTCTTTATATGGCCCCCCCACGCTGGACCGCATCACGCTCATCGATGCCCCCGAACCCGGACGCGTCACGCATACCGCCATGTTGCCTGGACGCATCATGTATTACGGTACCCGGACGTCGCTGGTAATGCACCCCCGCCGCGGTAGCGTCACTATGATGCCCCCGCCACCTGGACCGCGTCACTATGGCCCCCCCACCGCGCGGACGCGTCCGTTATGATGCTCCCCGCACGGACACGTCGCTGTAGTACTCCCGCACGCACGAGTACGCATCGCTATAGCCCCCCCGCCGCACGGACGCATCCGCTATGATGCCCCCCGCCGCACCGGACCGCGTCACTGTGATGCCCCCGCCGCACGGACGCATCCGCTCATGGTGCCCCCGCCACCTGGACTGCGTCCGCTGCTCAATGCCCCCCACTGCGCGGACCGTCACTGTATGCCCCCGCCGCACGGACCCGTCGCTCGTGCCCCCCCGCCACTGGGGCCGCATCCACCATCGTGCCTCCACCACACTGGACGCATCGCATGATGCCCCCGCACGCACCGGACGCGTCAGCTATAATGCGCCCCCGCCACTGGACACGTCGATATGTTACCACACGGACGCATCACTATAGCGCCCGCCACGGACGCATCCGCTTCTAATGATGCCCCCCGCCACGCGGACCACGTCGCCTGATGCCCCCCACGGACGTACGTCCGCTGTACGTGCCCCCAGACGGACGCATCACACGTGCCCCCACCGGACCGCCGTCATCGTGCCCCCCGCCGCACGGTAGCCGTCCGGCTAATCGCCCCACCGCCGCGCGGACCGCGTCGGCTATGTTGCCCCCGCACACGGTCGCGTCGTGTGATCATGCCCCCGATCACGCGCGGACCGCAGTCAGCATGAGGCCCGCGCCGGACCGGACGTCATATGTGCCCCGCACGCGCGGACCGCGTCCACTATAATGCCCCCACCACACGGACACATCACTATAGTCTCCCCCATGCACAGACACATCACTATAATACCCCCACCACACAGACACATCACTATAATGCCTCCACCACACAGGACACATCCTATAATGCCTCCCACCAGCACGGACACATCACTATAATACCCCCGCACCACGGACACATCACTATAATGCCCCCCACCACCGGACACATCACTATAATCCCCCCACCACACAGACACATCACTATAATACCCCACCACACAGACACATCACTATAATGCCCCCACCACACAGACACATCACTATAATACCCCCCACACACAGACACATCACTATAATGCCCCCACCACAGACACATCACTATAATGCTCTACCACACAGACACATCACTATAATACCCTCCACACACAGACACATCACTATAATGATCCCCCCACACAGACACATCATCTATAATGCCTCCCACCACAGACACATCACTTATAATGCCCCCCACCACAGACACATCACATATCCATCACTATAATGCCCCCCACCACACAGACACATCACTATAATACTCCCCACCACACAGACACATCACTATAATACCCCCCACCCACAGACACATCACTATATACCCCCACCACACAGACACATCACTATAACCTCCCTCACCACCAGACACATCACTATAATGTCTCCCACCACACAGACACATCACTATAATGCCTCTCACCACACGGACACATCTACTATAATCCCCCCACCACACAGACACATCCACTATAATGCCCCCTACCACAGACACATCACTATAATGCCCCTCACCACACAGACACATCACTATAATACCTCCCACCACACAGACACATCACTATAATACCCCCCACCACACAGACACATCACTATAATGCCTCCCACCACACAGACACATCACTATAATACCCCACCACACAGACACATCACTATAATACCTCCACCACACAGACACATCACTATAACCCCCTCTACCACACGGACGCATCACTATAATACCTCCCCACACACAGACGCATCACTATAATACACCTCACCACCACAGACACATCACTATAATACCTCTCACAGACACATCACTATAATACCCCTCACACGGACACATCACTATAATGCCCCCCACCACACAGACACATCACTATAATACCCTCACCACACAGACACATCACTATAATACCCTACCACACAGACATCACTATTATAATTCACTCACAGACACATCACTATAATACTCCTCACCACACAGACACATCACTATAATACCCCCTACCACACAGACACATCACTACTAATACCTCTACCCACCACACAGACACATCTACTATAATGCACCCCCACCACACAGACACATCACTATAATACCTCCCCACCACACAGACACGTCACTATATCACCTCTACCACTACAGATACATCACTATGCATACCCCTACCACACAGACACATCACTATAATACCTCACCACCACACAGACACATCACTATAATACCCTCTACCACACAGACACATCACTATAATCCCTCTACCACACAGACACATCACTATAATACTCTCCACCACACAGACACATCACTATAATACTCT
Organism: Oncorhynchus nerka; assembly: GCF_034236695.1. Classification (NCBI taxonomy): domain Eukaryota; kingdom Metazoa; phylum Chordata; class Actinopteri; order Salmoniformes; family Salmonidae; genus Oncorhynchus; species Oncorhynchus nerka. The sequence continues at coordinate 8,483 of NW_027039040.1, forward strand.
CTCACACACAGACACATACACTATAATACCTCTCCACCACAGACACATCACTATAATAACTTCCCACACAGACACATCACTATAACTCTACCACACAGACATCACTATACCCCCCACCACACAGACACATCACTATAATACCCCCCACTACACAGACACATCACTATAATACCTCCACCACAGACACATCACTATAATACCTCCACCACACAGACACATCACTATAACCCCCCTCACACAGACACATCACTATAATACCTCTCCACCACACAGACACATCACTATAATACCCCACCACCAGCAGACACATCACTATAATACCCCTACCACACGACACATCACTATAATACTACCTCCCACCACAGACATATCACTATAATCTCCCTACCACACAGACACATCACTATAATAGCCTCTCTACCACACAGACACAGTCACTATAACACCCCCCCACCACACAGACACATACTATAACCCCTACCACACAGACACATCACTATAATGCTCTACCACACAGACACATCACTATAATACCTCTACCACACAGACACATCACTATAATACCTCTACCACACAGACACATCACTATAATACCCCACCACACAGACACATCACTATAAGCCTCCACCACACAGACACATCACTATAACCCCACCACACAGACACATCACTATAATACTCCCCACCACACAGACACATCACTATAATACCTCTACCACAGACACATCACTATAATACCCCTCACACACGACACATCACTATATACCTACCACACAGACATATCACTATAATACCTCTACCACACAGACACATCACTATAATACTCTCTACCACAGACACATCACTATAATACTTCTACCACACAGACACATCACTATAATACTCTCTACCACACAGACACATCACTATAATACCTCTCTCACACAGACATCATCACTATAATACCTCTACCAACAGACACATCACTATAATACCTCTCACCACACAGACACATCACTATAACCCCACCACACAGACACACATCACTATAACCTCTCACTACACAGACACATTTACTATAACTCCTCACCACACAGACACAATAATATCACTATAATATACCCCTACCACATAGACATCACTATAATACCTCACTCACACAGACAATATCACTATAATACTTCACCACACAGACACATCACTATAACCTCTTACCACAGACATATCACTATAATACCTCCCACCACACAGCCACATCACTATAATACCCCACCACACAGACACATCACTATATTACCTCTACCACACAGACACATCGTCTATAACCCTTCCTACCACATTGTGACACACACTATAATACCACACAACACAGACACATCACTATAATACTTACCACAGACAATCACTATCACCACTACACAGACATCATATCACTATAATACCTTACACAGACACACATCACTATAATACTTACCACACAGACATCACTATCAATACCTCCCACCACACAGACATCATCACTATACATACACACATCAATTACCACAGAACATCACATATTACCTCTACCACACAGACATCACTATAATACACACCTACCACATGGGAATATCACCTATAACACCTACCACACAGACACAATCATTACATAACACACTACCACACAGACATCAACTATAATACATCCCACCACACAGACACATCACATAACCCCCACTCACAGACATCACTATAATACCCACTACACACACATCACTTGCACCTCCACACAGAATATCAATATCCATACTTCACATAGACATTCTATAATTACCACAGACACATCACTATCAACACTACCACACAGATCACTATAACCCCTCTACCACACAGAACATATCACTATAATACTACTAAACAGATACATCACTACAGATATCACACCACACAATTAGACACATCACTATAATACCTCAATACACAGACATCACTATAATACTTCTAAACACAGACACATCACTATATTACCTCTACAGATACATCACTATATACCTCTAACAGACACATCACTATAATACCTCCACCACACAGACACATCACTATATACCTTCTACCACACAGACATCACTATAATACACCCCCCACACAGACACATCATTATAACCCCACCACCACACAGACACATCACTATAATACCCCCCACCACACAGACACATCACTATAAACCCTCCCCACCACACAGACATCACTATAATACCTCTACCACAGACACATCACTATAACCTCTACCACACAGACAGACATCACTATATATTACCTCACCACACAGACACATCACTATAAACCTCTACCACACAGACACATCACTATAATACTCCCACCACCACACAGACACATCACTATAAACCCCCACCACACAGACATCACTATAATACCCTACCAAACAGATACATCACTATAATACTTCTCACAGACATCACTATAATACCCACCACACAGACACATCACTATAATACCTCACCACAGACACATCACTATAATACTTCTCGCACACAGACACATCACTATAATACCTCTACCACAGATACATCACTATAATACTTCTACACACAGACACATCACTATAATACCTCTACACACAGACACATCACTATACCTCTACCCACAGACACATCACTATAATTACCTCTAACACAGATACATCACTATAACTTCACCACACAGACATCACTATAATACATCTCTACCACAGACACATCACTATAATAATATCCTACCAAACAGATATCACTATAATACCTCAACAGATACATCACTATAATACCCTCTACCACACAGACACATCACTATAATACCTCTCTACACAGACAGATCACTATAATACTCTTACAGACACATCACTATAACCCCGCCACCACACAGACACATCACTATAAATACACTTACCACACAGACACATCACTATATTACCTCTCACCACACAGACACATCACTATAATACTATATTCCCACCAACAGACATCACTATAAACCCCTTCTACCACACAGACACATCACTATATTACCTCTCACCACACAGACACATCACTATAACTCCCCCACCACAGACATCACTATAATACTTCTACAGACACATCACTATAATACCTCACCACAGACACATCACTATAATATTCCCTCAACAGATACATCACTATAATACCCTCACCACACAGACATCACTATAATCTCCCTCTACCACACAGACACATTATAACCTATCTACCTCACTCACAGACACATCACTATATACTCTCTCACACAGAAATATCACACCACCACACAGACACATCACTATAACCCCCTCACACAGACACATCACTATAATACCTCTCACACACACAGACATACATCACTATAATACTTCTAAACAGATATCACTATAATACCTCTACACAGACACATCACTATAACTCTCTCTCACTTCACAGACATCACTATACTTCTACCAACAGACATCACTATATACCTCTACCACAGACACACATCACTATAATACCTCACTCACAGACCACACTATAACCCCACCACATGTGACACATCACTATAATACTCCCACAGACATCACTATAATACTTCACCACACAGACACATCACTATAATACCTCTCAGACATCACTATAATACACACAGACACATCACTATAATACCCCCACCACAGACACATCACTATAACCTTCCACACACAGACACATCACTATAATACCCCCACCACAGACACATCACTATAATACCTCCTACCACACAGACATCACTATAATACCTCCACCACACAGACACATCACTATAATACCCCCCACCACACAGACACATCACTATAATACCCACCACACAGACCATCACTATAACCCCCCACACACAGACACATCACTATAATACCCCCACACAGACACATCACTATAATACCCCCCACACAGACACATCACTATAATACCTCATCACTATAACCACACAGACACATCACTATAATACCCCTAAACAGACATCCACTATAATACACAGACATCACTATAATACCCCCCACCACAGACACATCACTATAACCCCCCCACCCACACAGATCACTATGCCTATAATACCACACAGACACATCACTATAATACCTACCACAGATACATCACTATATACCCCCACCACACAGACATCACTATAATCCCCCCACCACACAGACACTATAACCCCCACCCCCACCAGCAGACTACTATAACCCTCTACCACACAGACACATCACTATATTACCTCTACCCACAGACACATCACTATAATACCCCCCACCACACAGACACATCACTATAATACTCCCCACCACACAGACATCACTATAATACCCCCACCCACAGACACATCACTATAACCCCACCACAGACACATCACTATATGCACCACACAGACACTATAATACCCCCCCACCACAGACATCACTATCCTCTACCACACAGACACATCACTATAACCCTCCCCCACACAGACATCACTATAACCCCCACCACACAGATACATCACTATAATGTGATCACATTTACCACACAGACACATCACTATATTACCTCTACCAAACAGACATCACTATAATACCCCTCTACCACACAGACACATCACTATAATACCTCCACACACACAGACACATCACTATAATACCCCACAGACATCACTATAATACCCCACCACACAGACACATCACTATAATACCCCCACACAGACACATCACTATAATACCCCCCACCACACAGACATCACTATAATACCTCTACCACAGACACATCACTATAATATCTCTACCACACAGACATCATCACTATAATACCTCCTACCACAGACACATCACTATAATTCCCTCTACACACAGACACATCACTATAATACCCACCACACAGACATCACTATAATACCCCACCACACAGACACATCACTATAATACCACCACACAGACACACTATATACTTCTACCACTACACAGACATCACTATATACCTCTACCACAGACACATCACTATAATACCCCACCAACAGACACATCACTATAATACCTCTACCACACAGACACATCACTATAATACTCTCTACCACACAGACACATCACTATATATACCTCACAACCACAGACACATCACTATAATACCACCATCACATCACAGACATCACTATAATACCTCTACCACACAGACACATCACTATAACCCCACCACACAGACATCACTATATTAACTCCCACCACACAGACACATCACTATAAACCCTACACACAGACACATCACTATATACTCCACCACACAGACACATCACTATAATACTTACCACACAGACATCACTATAATACCTCTACCACACAGACACATCACTATAATACTCCTACCACACAGACACATCACTATAATACCCCCACCACACACAGACATCAATACCACAGACATCACTATAATACTTCTACCACACAGACACATCACTATATACCCTCACACACAGACACATCACTATAATACTTCTACCACACAGATACACATCACTATATTACCTCTACCACAGACACATCACTATAATACCTACACAGACACATCACTATAATACTCCCCACTACACAGACACATCACTATAATACTCAATACCACACAGACACATCACTATAATATCTCTACCACACCACAACATCACTATAATACCCCCACACAGACATCACTATAAACCACTACCACACAGACACATCACTATAATACTTCCACCACACAGACACATCACTATAATACTTCCACCACACAGACATCACTATAATACCCCCTACCACACAGACACATCACTATAATACTTCACACAGACACATCACTATAATACCAACTCCACCACACAGACACATCACTATAATACTCTACACACACAGACACATCACTATATACCCCATGCCACACAGACACATCAATATAATACCCCCTACCACACAGACATCATCACCACACATCCCCCACCACACAGACACATCACTATAATACCCACCACACAGACACATCACTATAATACCCGCCCACCACCACAGACATCACTATAACCCCTACTCACCACACAGACACATCACTATAACTACCACACAGACACATCACTATAATACCCCACACAGACACATCACTATAATACCCCACCACAGACAGACATCACTATAATCTCCTCTACCACACAGACATCACTATAACCCCCTACACCACACAGACACATCACTATAACCCCCCCACCTCCACCACACAGACACCTCACTATAATACCTTCTACACACAGACACATACTATAATACTTCCCAAACAGACATCACTATAATACCCTACCACACAGACACATCATATAATATCCCTACCACACAGACATCACTATAATACTTCTACCACAGCAGACACATCACTATAATACCCTACCACACAGACACATCACTATAATACCCCCCCACACAGACACATCACTATAATACCCCCCAAACAGATACATCACTATAATACCCCTACCACACAGACACATCACTATAATACTCCCACACACACAGACACACACTATAATACCTCTACCACCTAGACATATCACTATAATACCTACCACACAGACACATCACTATAATACCCCCCCACACAGACACATCACTATAATACTTCTACTCACAGACATATCACTATAATACCCCCCAAACAGACACATCACTATAATACTTCCCCCCACAGACACATCACTATAATACTTCTACACAGACACATCACTATAATACCCCCACCATACACATCACTAAACCCCCCCCACAGACACATCACTATAATACCCCTTACACACAGACAGACACCACTATAATACCCCCCACACAGACACATCACTATAATACCCCCACCACACAGACACATCACTATAATACCCCACCACAGACACATCACTATAACCCCTCACCACCACAGACACATCACTATAAACCCCCACCACACAGACATATCACTATAATACTTCTAAACAGACACATCACTATAATACCTCTACCACACAGACACACTATAATATAATACATCACTATAACCCCCACAGATAGACACATCACTATAATACCCCAAAAAAGATACATCACTATAATACCCCCACCACAGACACATCACTATTACTATAATCACTATAATACCTCACTACCACAGACACATCACTATGTACTATACCTCTACCACACAGACACATCACTATAACCCCACCACACAGATCACTATAATACCCCCACCACACAGACACATCACTATAATACCCCCCCACCACACAGACACATCATAATACACCCCCCCACACAGACACATCACTATAATACCCCCCCACCACACAGACACATCACTATAACCTCACCACACAGACACATCACTATAACCCCCACCACACAGACACATCACTATAACCCCCACCACACAGACACATCATTATAAACTCTACCACACAGACATATCACTATAATACCCCTACCACACAGACACATCACTATAACTCCCCACCACAGACACATCACTATAATACTTCCCACCAACAGACACATCACTATAACCCCTCTACCACACAGACACATCACTATAATAACCCCTCACCACACAGACACATCACTAACTTCAAACAGATACATCACTATAATACCCCCCCCAAACCATCTCACACAGACACATCACTATAATACCCCCCACACACAGACATCACTATAATACCCTTCTACAGACACATCACTATAATACCAACAGACACTCACTATATACTTCTACCACAGACACATTACTATAATACCCACACAGACACATCACTATATCCCCCACCACACAGACACATCACTATAATACCCCCCCACCACACAGACACATCACTATAACCCCCCACCACACAGACACATCACTATAACCCCCACATCACTCACCACACAGACACATCACTATAACCACACAGACATCCTATAATACCACCACACAGACACATCACTATAACCCCCCACCACACAGACACATCACTATAATACCTTCTAAACAGACACATCACTATAATACCCCACCACACACAGACACATCACTATAATACCCCCACCACACAGACACATCACTATAATACCCCACCACACAGACACATCACTATAATACCCCCACCACAGACACATCACTATAATACCCCCCACCACACAGACACATCACTATAATACCCCCCCACACAGACACATCACTATAATACCCCCCCACACAGACACATCACTATAATACCCCCCCACACAGACACATCACTATAATATACCACAGACATAATAACCCCACCACACAGACACATCACTATAAACCCCCACACACCACACAGACCATCACTATAACCCCCACCACACACAGACACATCACTATAATACCCCCCACCACACAGACACATCACTATAATCCCCCCAAACAGACACATCACTATAATACTTCCCCACCACACAGACACATCACTATAATACCCCACCACACAGACACATCACTATAATACCCTAAACCCTATAATGCCCTCACCACACAGACACATCACTATAACCTCCACCACAGACATCACTATAATACTTCACCACACAGACACATCACTATAATATCCTCCACCACACAGACATCACATACCCCAAACAGACACATCACTATCCCCCCACCACACAGACACATCACTATAATGCCCCCCCACACAGACACATCACTATAATACTATCCCACCACATCACTATAATAACCACAGACACATCACTATAACCCCCCTCCACCACACAGACATCACTATAATACCAGACATATTAATATAATACCACACACAGACACATCACTATAATACCCCCCACCACACAGACACATCACTATAATACCCCACCACACAGACACATCACCCCCCACCACACAGACACATCACTATAACCCCCCACCACCACAGACACATCACTATAACCCCCCCCCCACACAGACACATCACTATAATACCCCCCCACCACCAAACAGACACATCACTATAATACCCCCCACCACACAGACACATCACTATAACCCCCCCACCACACAGACACATCACTATAATATCCCCCCACCACACAGACACATAACTATAACTCCCCCCCCACCACAGACACATCACTATAACTAACATCACTATAATACCCACCAACAGACACATCACTATAATACCCCCCCCACACAGACACATCACTATAATACCCCCACCACACAGACACATCACTATAATGCCCTAACACAGACACATCACCACCACCACACAGACACATCACTATAATACCCCCCCCCACATCACTATAATACCCCCCCACACAGACACATCACTATAATATCACCAACAGACACATCACTATAATACCCCCACCACACAGACACATCACTATAATACCCCCACCACACAGACACATCACTATAATACCCCCACCACACAGACACATCACTATAACCCCACCACACAGACACATCACCCCCCCACCACACAGACACATCACTATACCCACCCCCCACACAGACACATCACTATAATACCCACCACACAGACACATCACTATAATATCCCCACCACACAGACACATCACTATAATACCCCACCACACAGACCATCACTATAATACCCCAAACAGACACATCACTATAATACCCCCCCACCACACAGACACATCACTATAATACCCCCCCCACACAGCCACATCACTATAATATTCCCACCACACAGACACATCACTATAATACCCCCCACCACACAGACACATCACTATAATACCTCCCCCCACACTATAATACCCCACCACAGACACATCACTATAATACCCCCCCCACCACACAGACACATCACTATAATACCACCCCCCCCACACAGACACATCACTATAATACCCCACCCCCACCACACAGACACATCACTATAATACACCCCCCACAGACACATCACTATAATACCCCCCCACCACACAGACACATCACTATAATACCCACCCACCACACAGACACATCACTATAATACCCCCCCACCACACAGACACATCACTATAACCCCCCCACCACACAGACACATCACTATAACCCCCCCCACCACACACAGACACACAGACACTAATAACCCCCAAACAGACACATCACTATAATACCCCCCACCACACAGACACATCACTATAACCCCCCCACCACACAGACACATCACTATAATATCCCCCCACCACACAGACACATCATTATAACCCTCCCCCCACCACACAGACACATCACTATAACTCCCCCCACCACCACACAGACACATCACTATAACCCCCCCACCACACAGACACATCACTATAATACCACACAGACACATCACACAGACACACATCACTATAACCCCCCCACCACACAGACACATCACTATAATACCCCCACCACACAGACACATCACTATAACCCCCCCACCACACAGACACATCACTATAATACCCCCCACCACACAGACACATCACTAATATCACCCCCCCCCACCACACAGACACATCACTATAATACCCCCCACCACACAGACACATCACTATAATACCCCCACCACACAGACACATCACTATAACCCCCCCACCAACAGACATCACTATAACTCCCCTCCCACCACACAGACACATCACTATAATACTCCCCCAACACAGACACATCACTATAATACCCCCCCCACCACACAGACACATCACTATAATACCCCCCACCACACAGACACATCACTATAATACCCCCCCACCACACAGACACATCACTATAACCCCCCCAACAGACACATCACTATAATACCCCCCACCACACACAGACACATCACTATAATACCCCCCCCCCACACAGACACATCACTATAACCCCCCCCACCACACAGACACATCACTATAATACCCCCCTCCCCCCAACAGACACATCACTATAATACCCCCCCCACACAGACACATCACTATAATACCCCCCCCCCACCACACAGACACATCACTAATAATACCTATAATACCCCCCCACACAGACACATCACTATAATACGCCCCCCCACACAGACACATCACTATAATACCCCCCCCCCCACACAGACACATCACTATAATACCCCCCCACCACACAGACACATCACTATAATACCCCCACACAGACACATCACTATAATACCCCCCCACCACACAGACACATCACTATATACCCCCCCCACAGACACATCACTATAACCCCCACCACACAGACACATCACTATAATACCCCCCACCACACAGACACATCACTATAATACCCCCCACCACACAGACACATCACTATAACCCCCACCACACAGAGACATCACTATAACCCCCCACCACACAGACACATCACTATAATACCCCCCACCACACAGATACATCACTATAATACCCCCCACCACACAGACACATCACTATAATACCCCCCCACACAGACACATCACTATAATACCCCCACAGACACATCACTATAATACCCCCCACCAGACACATCACTATAATACACCCCCCACCACAGACACATCACTATAACCCCCACACAGACACATCACTATATACCCCCACCACACAGACACATCACTATAATACTCCCCCCCCACACAGACACATCACTATAATACCCTACCACACAGACACATCACTATAATACCCCCCCCACACAGACACATCACTATAATACCCCCCACCACACAGACACATCACTATAATACCCCCCCCAAACAGATACATCACTATACTCCCCCCCACCACACAGACCCCTATAATACCCCCCCACCACACAGACACATCACTATAATACCCCCCCCACACACAGACACATCACTATAACCCCCACCACACAGACACCACTATAATACCCCCACAGACACATCACTATAATACCCCCCACCACACAGACACATCACCGCTCCCACCCCACACAGACACATCACTATAATACCCCCCCACACACAGACACATCACTATAATACCCCCCCCACCACACAGACACATCATCACCCCCCACCACACAGACACATCACTATAATACCCCCACCACACAGACATCACTATAACCCCCCCCACCACAGACACATCACTATAATACCCCCCACACAGACACATCACTATAATACCCCCACCACACAGACACATCACTATAACCCCCCCCACCACACAGACACATCACTATAACCCCCCCCACCACACAGACACATCACTATAATACCCCCCACCACACAGAGACATCACTATAACCCACCACACAGCCACATACTATAATACCCCCACCACACAGACACATCACTATAACCCCCCCCCACCACACAGACACATCACTATAATACCCCCCCACCACACAGACACATCACTATAATACCCCCCCCAACAGACACATAACTATAACCCCCCACACAGACACATCACTATAATACCCCCCCCACACAGACACATCACTATAATACCCCCCCCCAACACAGACACATCACTATAATACCCCCCCCACCACACAGACACATCACTATAATACCCCCCACACAGACACATCCACCCACACAGACACATCACTATAATACCCCTATAATACCCCCCCCACACAGACACATCACTATAATACCCCCCCCACACAGACACATCACTATAATACCCCACCACACAGACACATCACTATAATACCCCCCCACCACACAGACACATCACTATAATACCCCACCACACACATCACTATAATACCCCCCAAACAGACACATCACTATAATACCCCCCACCACACAGACATCACTATAATACCCCCACACACATCCCCCCACCACACAGACACATCACTATAATACCCCCCCCACACAGACACATCACTATAATACCCCCACCAAACAGATACATCACTATAATACCCCCCACCACACAGACACATCACTATAATACCCCCCCACACAGACATCACTATAATACCACCCACAGACACATCACTATAAACCACACAGACACATCACTATAATACCCCCCCCACAGACACATCACATCAACAGATACATACTATAATACCCCAGACACATCACTATAATACCCCCCACACAGACACATCACTATAATACCCCCACCAACAGACACATCACTATAATCCCCCCACCACACCCATCACACACACAGACACATCACTATAATACCCCCCCCACACAGACACATCACTATAATACCCCCCACCACACAGACACATCACTATAATACCCCCCCACACAGACACATCACTATAATACCCCCCACCACACAGACACATCACTATAATACCCCCCCCCACCACACAGACACATCACTATAATACCCCCCCACACACAGACACATCACTATAATACCCCCCCACACACAGACACATCACTATAATACCCCCCCCACACACAGACACATCACTATAATACCCCCCCACACAGACACATCACACCCCCCCACACACAGACACATCACTATAATACCCCCACCACACAGACACATCACTATAATACCCCCCAAAAACAGACACATCACTATAAACTCCCCCACCACACAGACACATCACTATAATACCCCCCCCCCACACAGACACATCACTATAATACCCCCCCCCACACAGACACATCACTATAATAGACACATCACTATAATACCCCCCCCAGACAGGACACATCACTATAATACCCCCACCAACACAGACACATCACTATAACCCCCACCACACAGACACATCACTATAATACCCCCCACCACACAGACACATCACTATAATACACCCCCCCCCCAGACACATCACTATAATACCCCCACCACACAGACACATCACTATAATACCCCCCACCACACAGACACATCACTATATTACCCCCCTCCACACACAGACACATCACTATAACCCCCCCCCCTCCCCCACACACAGACACATCACTATAATACCCCCCCAGACCATCACTATAATACCCCCCAAAACAGACACATCACTATAATAACCCCCCACCACGACAGACACATCACTATAACCCCCCCCACCACACAGACACATCACTATAATACCCCCCACCAGACAGATACATCACTATAATACCCCCACCACACAGACACATCACTATAATACCCTCCCCCCAACACAGATACATCACTATAATACCCCCCACCACACAGACACATCACTATAACCCCCCCCCACCACACAGACACATCACTATAATACCCCCCAAACATGTCACTATAACACATCACTATACCCCCCACCACACAGACACATCACTATAATACCCCCCCACACAGACACATCACTATAATACCCCCCCACCACACTATAATAGACACATCACTATAATACCCCCCCACCACAGACACATCACTATAATACCTCCCCCACACAGACACATCACTATAATACCCCCCACCACACAGACACATCACTATAATACCCCCCACACAGACACATCACTATAATACTCCCCCCCCACCACACAGACACATCACTATAACCCCCCAACACACAGACACATCACTATAATACCCCACCACACAGACACATCACTATAACTCCCCCCACCACACAGACACATCACTATAACTACCCCCCCCACCACACAGACACATCACTATAACCCCCCCCCACCACACAGACACATCACTATAATACCCCCCACACCACACAGACACATACTATAATACTCCCCAACCCCCCACCACACAGACACATCACTATAATACCCCCAACACAGATACATCACTATAATACCCCCACCCACACAGACACATCACTATAATACCCCCACCACACAGACACATCACTATAATACCCCCAAACAGATACATCACTATAACACCCCTCCACCACACAGACACATCACTATAATACCCTCCCCCACACACATCAATTATAATACCCCCCCCCACACAGACACATCACTATAATACCCTCCCCCCACACAGACACATCACTATAATGCCCCCCCCACACAGACACATCACTATAATACCCCCACACAGACACATCACTATAATCTCCCCCACACACCCCCAACCACAGACACATCACTATAATACTCCCCCCCCCCCATCCCATAACACACAGACACATCACTATAATACCCCCCACCACACAGACACATCACTATAATACCCCCACCACACAGACACATCACTATAATACCCCCCCCCACTCACACCCCCCACACAGACATCACTATAATACTCCCCCCCCCCACACAGACACATCACTATAATAACCCCCACCAACAGACACATCACTATAATACCCCCCAAACAGATACATCACTATAATACCCCCCACCACACAGACACATCACATAATACCCCTCACAACCACACAGACACATCACTATACACCCCCCCCCCCACACACAGACACATCAATTATAATACCCCCCACCACACAGACACATCACTATAATACCCAGGTATAATATCCCACACACAGACATCACTATAATACCCCCCACCACACAGACACATCACTATAATACCCCCCACCACACAGACACATCACTTTCCCACCACACAGACACATCACTACCCCCCCACACAGACACATCATATAATGCCCCCCACCACACAGACACATCACTATAATACCCCCACCACACAGACACATCACTATACTACCCCCCCCACACAGACACATCAATATAATACCCCACACACAGACACATCACTATAATACTTCCCCCCCACAGACACATCACTATAATACCCCCCACAGATACATCACTATAATACCCCCCCACCACACAGACACATCTATAATACCCTCCCCCCACACAGACACATCACTATAATACCCCCACCACACAGACACATCACTATAATACCCCCAACCACACATTCACACAGACACATCACTATAATACCCCCCACACAGGCCACATCACTATAATACCCCCCACCACACAGACACATCACTATAATACCCCCCACACACAGACACATCACTATAATACCCCCCACCACACAGACACATCACTATAATACCCCCACCACACAGACACATCACTATACTACCCCCCACACAGACACATCACTATAATACCCCCACACACACAGACACATCACTATAATACCCCCACCACACAGACACATCACTATAATACCCCCCACACAGACACATCACTATAATACCCCACCACACAGACACATCACTATATTACCCCCTGGTGAGAGGAGAAGGTGGAATCAGCTGTCCTAATTAGAACAGGAACAACTCTCTTTTGTCAGGGCTGATTGAAGCCGTAGTGGTGCTTTTTATTCAGCTGCGTGTGTGTGTTTGTGTGTGTTTTCCTTTTGTTGTGTGTGTGTTTGTAAGTGTGTGGGGTGGGTTGGATGTTTGTGTGTGTGTGCATGTTTGAACATGTTCGCACACACACACACACACACACACATGCTCACACGCCCTGACCATAGTTTGCTTTGTGTTTCTATGTTTTGTTTGGTCAGGGTGTGATCTGAGTGGGCATTCTATGTTGGATGTCTTAGTTTGTCTGTTTCTGTGTTTGGCCTGATATGGTTCTCAATCAGAGGCAGGTGTTAGTCGTTGTCTCTGATTGGGAACCATATTTAGGCAGCCTGTTTGTCATTGTGGGTGATTGTCTATGTTAGTTGTTGTGTCCTTTATTTCGTATATAGCGTCACGGTCGTTGTTCATTTATTGTTTTGTTCAGTTTACTTTTGTTCTCGTCATCCATTGTAATGATGCATTCACACCACGCTTCTTACCACACACACACACACACACACACACACACACACACACACACACACACACACACACACACACACACAAGAAGCATGAAAGGTCAGCTTTGTTGTGGGGCGATGCAGGCCTGTACGTCGGCCAGCCGGGTCGCACCAGCTCACGTGTAACACATGGTGAAGTACGAGGATGTGTGGAGCTCCTCAGCCTGAAGTGTCCCCACTTGCACTGCCGAATAGCCAGCTGGTGAGACCACTTGCACTGCTGAATAGCCAGCTGGTGAGACCACTTGCACAGCTGAATAGCCAGCTGGTGAGACCACTTGCACTGCAGAATAGCCAGCTGGTGAGACCACTTGCACTGCTGAACCAGCTGGTGAGACCACTTGCACTGCCGAGGAATAGCCAGCTGGTGAGCACTACTTTGCACTGCTGAATAGCCAGCTGGTGAGACCACTTGCACTGCTGAATAGCCAGCTGGTGAGACCACTTGCACAGCTGAATAGCCAGCTGGTTAGGACCACTTGCACAGCTGAATAGCCAGCTGGTGAGACCACTTGTGCACTGCTGAATAGCTTGCTGGTGAGACACTTCAGGAGGGTGGTCACATGTGGGAGGTCCTGGGTTCCGAGCCTCACTGTGAGACGATTTAGGAGGAAGCTGTACTCACGTCTGTTACACACGCACACACACACCACACCTACACAAACAGAGCACACACACACACACAGAGTGCACACACACACATTATGAGAGCACGCACACACACAGAGCGCACACACACACACAGAGCACACACACAAACAAAGCACACGCACACACACACACACAGAGCGCGCACACACACAGAGCGCACACACAGAGCACACACACAGCCAGTCAGTGTCCTGATGGCCACAGCGAGCCAGTGTCCTGGTGGCCATGCCAACCAGGTCTCCATGATATTAGAATATGGCTAAAGGCCCAGGAGGGAGTCAGAGGAGAGACCGTGCTTTGTGCACTGTGTGTGTCACTGTGTGTGTGTGTGTTATTGTGTGTCTGTGTGTGTGTGTAAAATACTGTGTGTGTGTGTGTGTGTGCTCCTCTGGCCACGTCCCTCCCTTGTCTCTGTCCTCCTCCTGGACTCACTGGGCTCAGTGGAAATGGAAATGTGGCCCAAATGTGATATTAGGAGGACCAATTTCTGGTACTTCTCCTCCCTCCTTTCCTCTCATCTTCCCTCCCTTCCTCTCCCCGTCACTCCTCTCCTCTCCCCTCCTCCCACAACCGTTCAACCACATAACTCAACAGTGTATATTTGTGTGAAAACAAGATTGCAATCCTAAAGGGCCAGATTCCAACAGAGCAATAAGATGACAGAGGTGGGGTTGTAGGGTTGTGAGGTGGAACGGTTGTAGGGTTGTGAGGTGGAAGGATTGTGGGTGTGGTGGAACATTTGTAGGTTGTGAGGTTGAACGGTTGTGAGGTTGAGCGGTTGTAGGGTTGTGAGGTTGAAACGGTTGTGAGGTGGAACGTTTGTAGGGTTTGTGAGGTGGAAGGTTGTAGGGTTGCAGTAGGTTGTGAGGTTGAACGGTTGTGAGGTTGAACGGTTGTAGGGTTGTGTGGTAGAACGATTTGTAGGGTTGTAGGGTTGTGTGGTAGAATGGTTTAGGGATGTAGGGTTGTGAGGTGGAAACGGTTGTATGGTTGTGAGGTTGAACGGTTGTAGGGTGTGGGAGGTGGAAGGGTTGTAGGGTTGTAGGATTGTGATGTAGAACAGTTTGTAGGGTTGTGAGGTGGAACGGTTGTAGGGTTGTGAGGTGGAACGGTTGTAGGGTTGTGATGTAGAACGGTTGTAGGTTTGTGAGGTTGTGAGGTTGAGCAGTTGTAGGGTTGTGAGGTGGAACGGTTTGTAGGGTTGTGATGTAGAACAGTTGTAGGATTGTAGGGCTGTGAGGTTGAACTGCTGTGAGGTAGAGATGGTTGTAGGGTTGTGAGGTGGTAGAGTTGTAGTGTTGTGAGGGTGGAATAGTTGTGAGGTTGAACAGTTGTAGGGGTGTGAGGTGGAACGGTTGTAGGGTTGTGAGGTTGAACTGGTTGTATGGTTGTAGGGTTGTGAGGTGGAACGGTTGTAGGGTTGTGAGGTTGAACAGTTGTAGGGTTGTGAGGTGGAACGGTTGTAGGGTTGTAGGGTTGTGAGTTGTACGGTTGTTGGGTTGTAGGGTTGTGAGGTTGTGCGGTTGTGAGGTTGAACGGTTGTGAGGTGGAACGGTTTGTGGGGTTGTAGGGTTGTGAGGTTGAACAGTTGTAGGGTTTTTAGGGTTTAAGGTTGAACAGTTGTAGGGGTTGTAGGGTTGTGCGTGAGAATGGTTGTAGGGTTGTGAGGTGGAACGGATGTAGGGTTGTAAGGCCAGTTGTACGGTTGTAGGGTTGTGAGGTGGAGACAGGTTGTAGGTTTGTGAGGTGGAACGGTTGTAAGGGTTGCCAGGGTTGTGAGGTTGTACGGTTGTAGGGTTGTGAGGTTGAACGGTTGTGAGGTGGAAAGGTTGTAGGGTTGTAGGGTTGTGAGGTTGAACGGTCGTGAGTGGAACAGTTGTGGGTTGTAGGGTTGTGCGTAGAATGGTTGTAGGGTTGTGAGGTGGAATGGATGTAGGGTTGTAAGGTTGTGAGGTTGTACGGTTGTAGGGTTGCGAGGTTGTGAGGTGGAATGGTTGTAGGGTTGTGGTGCAACGGTTGTGGGGTTGTAGGGTTGTAGGGTTGTATGGTTGTGAGGTTGTACGTTTGTGAGGTGGAACAGTTGTAGGGTTGTAGGTGGAACGGTTGTAGGGTTGTGAGGTTGTAGGGTTGTGAGGTTGAACAGTTTGTGAGGTGGAACGGTTGTAGGGTTGTGAGGTTGAACAGTTGTAGGGTTGTAGGTTGAACAGTTTAGGGTTGTGCTTAGAATGGTTGTAGGGTTGTGAGATGGAACGGATGTCGGGTTGTAGGGTTGTGAGTTGAACAGTTGTGAGGTTGAACGGTTTTAGTGTTATGAGGTGGAAAGGTTGTAGGCTGGTTGTGGGAGGTGGAATGGTTGTAGTGTTGTAGGGTTGTAAGTTTGAACAGTTGTGAGGTTATTGCTTAGAATGGTAGTTGATTGTGGTGGAACGGATGTAGGGTTGTGAGGTTGAACAGTTGTAGGGTTGTAGGGTTGTGGTGGAATGGTTGTAGTGTTGTAGGGTTGTGTGGTGGAACGGTTGTAGGGTTGTGAGGTTGAATGGTTGTGAGGTGGAACGGTTGTAGGGTTGTAGGTGGAACGGTTGTAGGGTTGTGAGGTGGAATGGTTGTAGGGTTGTGAGGTTGAATGGTTGTAGGGTTGTGAGGTCGAACAGTTGTAGTGTTGTAGGTTGTAAGGTGGAAACGGTTATAGTGTTGTAGGGTTATTAGTGGAACGGTTATAGTGTTGTAGGGTTGTGAGGTTGAACTGTTGTAGTGTTGTAGGGTTGTGAACGATTATAGTGTTGTAGGGTTGTGGAGGTGGAGTGGTTATAGTGTTGTAGGGTTGTGAGGTTGAACTGTTGTAGGGTTGTGAGGTTGTAGGGTTGTAGGGTTGTGAGGTTGAACAGTTGTAGGGTTGTAGGGTTGTAAGGTTGAACAGTTGTAGGGTTGTGCTTAGAATGGTTGTAGGGTTGTGAGATGGAACGGATGTCAGGTTGTAGGGTTGTGAGGTTGAACAGTTGTGAGGTTGAACGGTTTTAGTGTTATGAGGTGGAAAGGTTGTAGGGTTGTGAGGTTGTAAGTTTGAACAGTTGTAGGGTTGTGCTTAGAATGGTAGTTGGGTTGTGAGGTGGAACGGATGTAGGGTTGTGAGGTTGAACAGTTGTAGGGTTGTAGGGTTGTGAGGTGGAATGGTTGTAGTGTTGTAGTGTTGTGAGAGTGGAATGGTTGTAGGGTTGTAAGGTGGAACGGTTGTAGGGTTATGTGAGGTGGAACGTTTGTAGGTTTGTCAGGTTGTAGGTTTTGAGGTGGAACGGTTGTAGGGTTGTTTGTTTGAACAGTTGTAGGGTTGTGAGGAGGTTGAACTGTTGTAGGGCTGTAAAGGTGGAACAGTTGTAGGGTTGTGGTGGAACGTTTGTAGGTTTGTGAGGTTGTAGGGTTGTAGGTTTTGAGGTGGAACGGTTGTAGGGTTGTTTGGTTGAACAGTTGTAGGGTTGTGAGGTCGAACAGTTGTAGTGTTGTAAGGTGGAACGGTTATAGTGTTGTAGGGTTGTAAGGTGGAACGGTTATAGTGTTGTAGGGTTGTGAGGTGGAACGGTTATAGTGTTGTAGGGTTGTGAGGTTGAACTGTTGTAGGGTTGTGAGGTTGAACAGTTGTAGTGTTGTACGGTTGTAAGGTTGAAGATTTGTAGGGTTGTGAGTTGGAACGTTGTAGGTTTGTGGGGTGGAACGGTTGCACTGTTGTAGGGTTGTGTGCAGTTAATTTGCAAAGTTGATATCAAGGAGGTGTAGAATGAGTTTTTTTTCAGTCTGCCCTCCCCATTGCTCCTAGCTTGCTTTTTTGTGCTGGGTGTATTCGATGAACAGTTTGTGTGTAAGGGGTTATTCTCTGTCTCTATACTTTCTGTTTAGTTCATTAATTAGGCCTACACGTGGGCTGTCAACTCCTACGGTTGTTGGTTTAGTTGCTGTTAAAATGGACTGCCAGACTGCCTGCACTAAAATACTGTTAGTGGTGTTCTGTGAATTAACAGATTTAAAGCAAGCAAGCGGTGGTTGAGATTAAGTAGTGGGGTGTGAATTTGTGTTCATTACCATCATTACCCTGACAAGCATTATCTCTTTACATCACTTAGTTAGTTAGGAGGGAGGGCTGGGATCTGGCTATGGAGGTCAGACAGATAGTTTAAAGATTGAAGGTTAGTTGGTTGGGAGGGAGGGAGGGCTGGGAGGGCTGGGATCTGGCTATGAAAGTCAGACAGATAGTTATATAGGTACATATTTTGTAACATAATTAATTACATAGTTACATAATTAATTACTTAGTTAGTTACATAATTTGTTACATAGTTAATTACATTTTTTTACTAAATCATATTACTCCTGTGTGAAATAGAATCAGGTTGGTTCCCCATGTTCATGTTAAAAAATTCAACACGGATCCTAAATCAGCACTCTACTCAGTTACATACAGCTCCTACCCTGGTCAAAAGCAGTGTACTATAGGGAATAGGGTGTCATTTGGTACACAGTCCCGTCTAGTGTGAATGCTTAACTGTCCATTTTTGATCATCTTGTTTTTGTTCTAACAACCGATTTCTGTTCCATTTTATTTTCAGCTTCTGGTGGGAAAAGTGATCTTGTGATATTTTTACTCATTGTTGCTATGACAACGCTGCACTATGTTTCTGGGGTTTGGTGAATCAGAAGGAAGGAGAGCCGAGGAAAAGGAAGAAGATAAGGGATTTTTCCCCAGAATACGAATGGGGTCTTTTTTAATTTTCAAGGGTTTTGACCATATTAACGCAGGTTAATTAGGTATTTCTTTGAAGGTTTACAAAATGAGGGAATCATATAATATATATTTTTGTTTTTTGCCTTCCTTCATAATTTAACGTCATTCATGCCAATCAGGAATAGTTATGCTTGTGTTTTATATTTTACAAATAAGAATAGTTATCTGAAATAATAATTTCTAATTTAACTGACTTGAATTGCTTACTTAATCAGTGTGTTGATGGTGAAATAGACTCGATGTCCGAGTTGTAGCTTTTACAGCAGCCTGGCCTAATTCATTTATCAGTGGATTGATTAAGTTAAGCAACTGAAAATCAGTATGTCTTGAGAACAAGCTACACCATCACGCCATTAGAAGCCCTCACCGGAATGTTCTGGATGACTTGTCTAATGGATCTGTCAGGCGTTTGTTTGTCCAGCCAAGTTAAGTATCCAGTCCTACAACAGTGGCTAGTGTTGTGTTGTGGAAGGCCCCAAGGGTATAGATGACTAGATAACAGTGAGTGGCTAGTGTTGTGTTGTGGAAGGCCCCAAGGGTATAGATGACTAGATAACAGTGAGTGGCTAGTGTTGTGTTGTGGAAGGCCCCAGGTGTATAGATGACTAGATAACAGTGAGTGGCTAGTGTTGTGTTGTGGAAGGCCCCAGGTGTATAGATGACTAGATAACAGTGAGTGGCTAGTGTTGTTGTGGAAGGCCCCAGGTGTATAGATGGCTAGATAACAGTGAGTGGCTAGTGTTGTGTTGTGGAAGGCCCCAAGAGTATAGATGACTAGATAACAGTGAGTGGCTAGTGTTTGTGTTGTGGAAGGCCCCAGGTGTATAGATAGCTAGATAACAGTGAGTGGCTAGTTTTGTGTTGTGGAAGGCCCCAGGTGTATAGATGGCTAGAACATTTACATTTACATTTAAGTCATTTAGCAGACGCTCTTATCAGAGCGACTTTAAATTGGTGCATTCACCTGATGACATCCAGTGGGCCCAGCCACTTTACAATAGTGCATCTAAATCTTTTAAGGGGGGGTGAGAAAGTTACTTTTATCCTATCCTAAAGGTATTCCTTAAAAGGTGGGGTTTCCAGGTGTCTCGGAAGGTGGTGATTGACTCCGCTGTCCTGGCGTCGTGAGGGAGTTTGTTCCACCATTGGGGGGCCAGAACTGCGAACAGTTTTGACTGGGCTGGCGGGACTGTACTTCCTCAGTGGTAGGGAGGCGAGCAGGCCAGAGGTGGATGAATGCAGTGCCCTTGTTTGGGTGTAGGGCCTGATCAGAGCCTGGAGGTACTGAGGTGCGTTCCCCTCACAGCTCGTGAGGCAAGCACCATGGTCTTGTAAGCGGATGTGAGCTTCAACTGAAGCCAGTGGAGAGGCGGAGGGCGAGGGTGACATGAAGAACTTGGGAAGGTTGAACACCAAGATGGGCTGCGGCGTTCTCAGATGAGTTGTAGGGGTTTAATGGCACAGGCAGGGCCCAGCCAACAGCGGTTGCAGTAATCCGGAAGCGGGGGAGATGAGCAAGTGCCTGGATTAGGACCTGCGACTTCCACAGTGAGTGGCTAGTGTTGTGTTGTGGAAGGCCCCAAGTGTATAGATGGCTAGCAGGCAGGCTAGCCTGACTGTTTCATTTGAGGCGTATGTAACCAGCCACGCGGGCATTCCCTTAGCTCACCAACACAAGGAAACGTGTAACCGTGGCATTTAGCTAACCCAGCCCCGCCACCACCCTCTCTCCTCTCGTCTGAGGGGCAGAGAGGAGGTGAGGTGAAGGACAGCAAAGGGACAAGTGACTGGGCTCTGTGTGCAGTACCAGGGAAACCAGTCACCGAGTCCCACCTTCTTCTGAAAACCCACATGTCACGAAGACTGGTCATGTCCCCAATATTCTTTAGTACGTAGTGGCTGGGCTGTCGTACCAGAGGGGAAACCAAGTCTGAGTCCTTCTTCAACGAAACCCATGTCTGTTTCAGGTCTTTAATAGGCTATCAGTATCAGTAACTAGGCTCTGTGTGCAGTACCAAGGGGAAACCAGTCACCGAGTCCCACCTTCTTCATGAAACCCATGTCACGAACAGTCATGTCCCAATAGGCTAACAGTACATCAGTGACTGGGCTCTGTGTGCAGTACCAAGGGGAAACCAGTCACCGAGTCCCACCTTCTTCATGAAACCCATGTCACGAACAGTCATGTCCCAATAGGCTAACAGTACATCAGTGACTGGGCTCTGTGTGCAGTACCAAGGGGAAACCAGTCACCGAGTCCCACCTTCTTCATGAAACCCATGTCACGAACAGTCATGTCCCAATAGGCTAACAGTACATCAGTGACTGGGCTCTGTGTGCAGTACCAAGGGAAACCAGTCACCGAGTCCCACCTTCTTCATGAAACCCATGTCACGAACAGTCATGCCCCAATAGGCTAACAGTACATCAGTGACTGGGCTCTGTGTGCAGTACCAAGGGAAACCAGTCACCGAGTCCCACCTTCTTCATGAAACCCATGTCACGAACAGTCATGTCCCAATAGGCTAACAGTACATCAGTGACTGGGCTCTGTGTGCAGTACCAAGGGGAAACCAGTCACCGAGTCCCACCTTCTTCATGAAACCCATGTCACGAACAGTCATGTCCCAATAGGCTAACAGTACATCAGTGAGTTGTTGTTATTGTGGTGGTGGCTGGGTTAATATGATATTTACCACCATAGAATGTAAATAGCTGTGTAGCTCTAGAAAATCTAGCTACATACAGGAAATACCGATAATGACATCATTGTTATTCTTTTATATTTCTACATGCACTAAGTGACCAAAAGTATGTGGACATCTGCTCGTCGAACATCTCATTCCAAAATCATGGGCGTTAATATGGAGTTGTTCCCCTCCTTTGCTGCTATAACAGCTTCCACTCTTCTGGGAAGGCTTTCCATTAGATGTTGGAACATTGCTGCTATAACAGGCTCTACTCTTCTGGGAAGGCTTTCCATTAGATGTTGGAACATTGCTGCTATAACAGGCTCTACTCTTCTGGGAAGGCTTTCCACTAGATGTTGGAACATTCCTGATGTAACAGCCTCCACTCT
Source organism: Oncorhynchus nerka (assembly GCF_034236695.1). NCBI lineage: Eukaryota > Metazoa > Chordata > Actinopteri > Salmoniformes > Salmonidae > Oncorhynchus > Oncorhynchus nerka. Next base: position 33,686 of record NW_027039040.1, read on the forward strand.
TCTGGGAAGGCTTTCCACTAGATGTTGGAACATTGCTGCTGTAACAGCCTCCACTCTTCTGGGAAGGCTTTCCATTAGATGTTGAAACATTGCTGCTGTAACAGCCTCCACTCTTCTGGGAAGGCTTTCCACTAGATGTTGGAACATTGCTGCTGTAACAGCCTCCACTCTTCTGGGAAGGCTTTCCACTAGATGTTGGAACATTGCTGCTGTAACAGCCTCCACTCTTCTGGGAAGGCTTTCCATTAGATGTTGGAACATTGCTGCTGTAACAGCCTCCACTCTTCTGGGAAGGCTTTCCACTAGATGTTGTAACATTGCTGCTGTAACAGCCTCCACTCTTCTGGGAAGGCTTTCCACTAGATGTTGGAACATTGCTGCTGTAACAGCCTCCACTCTTCTGGGAAGGCTTTCCATTAGATGTTGGAACATTGCTGCTGTAACAGCCTCCACTCTTCTGGGAAGGCTTTCCACTAGATGTTGGAACATTGCTGCTGTAACAGCCTCCACTCTTCTGGGAAGGCTTTCCATTAGATGTTGGGACATTGCTGCTATAACAGCCTCTACTCTTCTGGGAAGGCTTTCCATTAGATGTTGGAACATTCCTGCTATAACAGCCTCTACTCTTCTGAGAAGGCTTTCCATTAGATGTTGGAACATTCCTGCTATAACAGCCTCCACTCTTCTGGGAAGGCTTTCCACTAGATGTTGGAACATTCCTGATGTAACAGCCTCCACTCTTCTGGGAAGGCTTTCCACTAGATGTTGTAACATTGCTGCTGTAACAGCCTCCACTCTTCTGGGAAGGCTTTCCACTAGATGTTGGAACATTCCTGCTATAACAGCCTCCACTCTTCTGGGAAGGCTTTCCACTAGATGTTGGAACATTGCTGCTGTAACAGCCTCCACTCTTCTGGGAAGGCTTTCCACTAGATGTTGGAACATTGCTGCTGTAACAGCCTCCACTCTTCTGGGAAGGCTTTCCACTAGATGTTGGAACATTGCTGCTGTAACAGCCTCCACTCTTCTGGGAAGGCTTTCCACTAGATGTTGGAACATTGCTGCTGTAACAGCCTCCACTCTTCTGGGAAGGCTTTCCACTAGATGTTGGAACATTGCTGCTGTAACAGCCTCCACTCTTCTGGGAAGGCTTTCCACTAGATGTTGGAACATTGCTGCAGGGCCTTGCTTCCATTCTGTTCTGTGAGCTTGTGTGGCCTACCACTTCACGGCTGAGCTGTTGTTGATCCTAGACGTATTTCATACTATTCCATTATCCTTAGATTCCTATCTGTCTCCTTTCCTTTATGATTGTAAATATCAGAAAAGTGATTGTTCCCTGGCTAAATAAAGGGCTTCCCTGGTTAAATAAAGGACTTACCTGGTTAAATAAAGGACTTCCCTGGTTAAATGAAGGACTTCCCTGGTTAAATGAAGGACTTCCCTGGTTAAATGAAGGACTTCCCTGGTTAAATGAAGGACTTCCCTGGTTAAATAAAGGACTTCCCTGGTTAAATAAAGGACTTCCCTGGTTAAATGAAGGACTTCCCTGGTTAAATAAAGGACTTCCCTGGTTAAATGAAGGACTTCCCTGGTTAAATAAAGTGCTTCCCTGGCTAAATAAAGGGCTTCCCTGGCTAAATAAAGGACTTACCTGGTTAAATAAAGGGCTTCCCTGGCTAAATAAAGGACTTACCTGGTTAAATAAAGGGCTTCCCTGGCTAAATAAAGGACTTCCCTGGTTAAATGAAGGACTTCCCTGGCTAAATGAAGGACTTCCCTGTCTAAATGAAGGACTTCCCAGGTTAAATAAAGTGCTTCCCTGGCTAAATAAAGGGCTTCCCTGGCTAAATAAAGGGCTTCCCTGGTTAAATAAAGGACTTCCCTGGCTAAATGAAGGACTTCCCTGGTTAAATAAAGTGCTTCCCTGGATAAATGAAGGATTTCCCTGGTTAAATAAAGGATTTCCCTGGCTAAATAAAGGACTTCCCTGGTTAAATGAAGGACTTCCCTGGTTAAATGAAGGACTTCCCTGGTTAAATGAAGGACTTCCCTGGTTAAATAAAGGACTTCCCTGGTTAAATAAAGGACTTCCCTGGTTAAATGAAGGACTTCCCTGGTTAAATAAAGGACTTCCCTGGTTAAATGAAGGACTTCCCTGGTTAAATAAAGTGCTTCCCTGGCTAAATAAAGGGCTTCCCTGGCTAAATAAAGGACTTACCTGGTTAAATAAAGGGCTTCCCTGGCTAAATAAAGGACTTACCTGGTTAAATAAAGGGCTTCCCTGGCTAAATAAAGGACTTCCCTGGTTAAATGAAGGACTTCCCTGGCTAAATGAAGGACTTCACTGGCTAAATGAAGGACTTCCCAGGTTAAATAAAGTGCTTCCCTGGCTAAATAAAGGGCTTCCCTGGCTAAATAAAGGGCTTCCCTGGTTAAATAAGACTTCCTGGCTAAATAGAGACTTCCACAGGTTAAATAAGTGCTTCCCTGGATAAATGAAGATTTCCTGGTTAAATAAAGTTTCCCTGGCACAAATGAAGGATTTCTAGTTAAATAAAGGATTTCCTAGCTAAATGAAGGATTTCCCTGGCTAAATGAAGGATTTCCTGGCTAAATGAAGGATTTCCCTGGTTAAATAAAGGATTTCCCCATGTAAATGAGAGGACACCTGGCTAAATGAAGGATTTCTGTTAAATACTTGATATTTCCCCTGGTTAAATAAAGGACTTCCCTGGCTAAATGAAGGACTTCCCTGGTTAAATGGTACCTTTTCCAGATATTAATGAAGGATTTCCTGGTTAAATAATTCCCAAGCAAGCTCAAGTTTACTAGTTTAGTAGATTTCCACCTGGCTAAATGAAAGTTTCCTAGCTAAATGAAGGACTTCCCTGGTTAAATAAAGTGCTTCCCTGGCTAAACAAAGGGCTTCCTGGCTAAATAAAGGACTTACCTGGTTAAATAAAAGGCTTCCTGGCTAAATAAAGGACTTACCTGGTTAAATAAGTAGGCTTCCTAGCTAAATAAAGGACTTCCTGGTTAAATGAAGGACTTCCCTGGCTAAATGAAGGACTTCCTGGCTAAATGAAGGACTTCCAGGTTAAATAAAGTGCTTCCCTGGCTAAATAAAGGGCTTCCTGGCTAAATAAAGGGCTTCCTGGTTAAATAAAGGACTTCCCTGGCTAAATGAAGGACTTCCTGGTTAAATAAAGTGCTTCCCTGGATAAATGAAGGATTTCCCTGGTTAAATAAAGGATTTCCCTGGCTAAATGAAGGATTTCCCGTAAACAAAGGATTTCTGGCTAAATGAAGGATTTCCCTGGCTAAATGAAGGATTTCCTGGCTAAATGAAGGATTTCCCTGGTTAAAATAAAGTGCTTCCCTGGTTAAATAAAGGACTTCCTGGCTAAACGAATGACTCCCTGGTTCAACAAAAGTTTCAATGGACAAATGAAGGATTTCCCTGGTTAAATAAAGTGATCTCCTGGTTAAATGAAGGACTTCTAGTTAAATAAAGGATTTCTGGCTAAATGAAGGATTCTGGCAATGAAGGATCCTGGTTAAATAAAAGGATTTCCCTGGCTAAATGAAGGATTTCCCTGGTTGAAGGACTCGAATAAATTTCCCTGGCTAAATGAAGGATTTCCTGGCTGTCGAAGGATTTCCTGGCTAAATGAAGGATTTCCCTGGTTAAATAAAAAGATTTCCCTGGCTAAATGAAGGTGAAAAATATATATAATAAAAGGGGAGAAGAGAAGACATGATACAGGATATGACATGACAGGACAGGATATGACAGGACATAGAACATGGATACGATTATGAGCTAATAAATGGCAGGTGAACCATCCAGTCCTCCACCAGATACAACCAAGGAGAGAAGAGGAGAGGAATGGCAAAGAAGAGTTGAGGAGAAAGGAAGAAGAGGAGAGGGGAAGAAGAGGAGAAGAGAGGGGAAGAAGAGGAGAGGAAAATAAGAGGAGAGGGGAAGAAGAGGAGAGGAGAAGAAGAGGAAGATGAGGGGAGGAGAGGAGAGAAGAAGAGGAGAGGGGAGGAGAGGAGAAGAAGAGGAGAGGGGATGAGAGGAGAGGGAGCCTTGTAACTGGGACCCTTAGTGTGAGTCATAGGTTGACCTGAGATTAGGGGTCACTGAACACATCATTGATTGATTATAATTTTATTGCTATCGTTTTCTATCCATTGTATTGGTTCATTTATAATGTTACTGAAATTATTCTATACTGAACTAGTTTTTATCTAGATCCATTTATGTTATAACGGTAGTAGATCATTTAAATATAATACTATATTAAATATAATATAATATTTTGACATTTTGTAGAGGCTTTTATCCAAAGCAACAGTGCATGTATATATTTTCGTATTGGTGACCCCAGCGTGATATATTTTATAGTTTACACTCATTTATAATTTCCCTAGAAACCAAATGTTTAGGTTACTCCATGCCCATAGCACAGCCCAGACATACCTCTAACTCAAGGCAGCTGTATACAGTGGAAGTCGGAAGTTTACATACACTTAGGTTGGAGTCATTAAAACTCGTTTTTCAATCACTCCACAAATTTCTTGTTAACAAACTATAGTTTTGGCAAGTCTGTTAGGACATCTACTTTGTGCATGACACAAGTACATTTTCAAACAATTGTTTAGAGACAGATTATTTCACTTATAATTCACTGTATCACAATTCCAGTGGGTCAGAAGTTTACATACACTAAGTTGACTGTGCCTTTGAATAGCTCGGAAAATTCCAGAAAATGATGCCATGGCTTTAGAAACTTCTGATAGGATATTTTACATCATTTGAGTCAATTGGAGGTGTACCTGTGGATGTATTTCAAGGCCTACCTTCAAACTCAGTGCCACTTTGCTTGACATCATGGCAAAATCAAAAGAAATCAGCCAAGACCTCCGAAAAAAATGTAGACCTCTACAAGTCTGGTGCATCATTGGGAGAAATTTCCAAACGCCTGAAGGTATCATATTAATCTGTACAAACAATAGTATGCAAGTATAAACACCATGGGACCACGCAGCCATCATACCGCTCAGGAAGGAGACGCATTCTGCCTCCTAGAGATGAACGTACTTTGGTGTGAAAAGTGCAAATCAATCCCAGAACAACAGCAAAGGACCTTGTGAAGATGCTGGAGGAAACAGGTACAAAAGTATCTATATCCACAGTAAAACGAGTCCTATATCACATAACCTGAAAGAAGCAAGCTCAGCAAGGAAGAAGCCTGATGAAACAAAAATAGAACTGTTTGGCCATAATGACCATCGTTATGTTTGGAGGATAAAGGTGGTGTCACATGGAATGACGCTGGAGATACGAAGCAGGTACGGGGAGTAAAACATTGAATAAATAATGGACATGGAACGAGACAGGAACAGCGGCAGCAGACTGGTAACACAAACAAAAGACAATCAATGCAGCAGCAAGAACAGAGCTGGGAACTGACAAATATAGGGAGGTAATAAACAGATGATGAGTGAGTCCAATATCGCTGATGTGCGTGACGAGGGGAGGCAGGTGTGCGTAATAGATGATAGGAGTGAGTGATGCAGGGCAGCCCAGGCGTCCTCAAGCGCCAGACGAGGGGAGGCAGGTGTGCGTAATAGATGATAGGAGTGAGTGATGCAGGGCAGCCGGCGTCCTCAAGCGCCAGACGAGGAGGCAGGTGTCGTAGTAGATGATAGGAGTGAGTGATGCAGGGCAGCCCGGCGTCCTCAAGCGCCAGACGAGGGGAGGCAGGTGTGCGTAATAGATGATAGGAGTGAGTGATGCAGGGCAGCCCGAGCGTCCTCAAGCGCCAGACGAGGGGAGGCAGGTGTGCGTAATAGATGATAGGAGTGAGTGATGCAGGGCAGCCCAGCGTCCTCAAGCGCCAGGACGAGGGGAGGCAGGTGTGCGTAATAGATGATAGGAGTGAGTGATGCAGGGCAGCCCGGCGTCCTCAAGCGCCAGACGAGGGAGGCAGGTGTGCGTAATAGATGATAGGAGTGAGTGATGCAGGGCAGCCCGGCGTCCTCAAGCGCCAGACGAGGGAGGCAGGTGTGCGTAATAGATGATAGGAGTGAGTGATGCAGGGCAGCCCGGCGTCCTCAAGCGCCAGACGAGGGGAGGCAGGTGTGCGTAATAGATGATAGGAGTGAGTGATGCAGGGCAGCCCGGCGTCCTCAAGCGCCAGACGAGGGGAGGCAGGTGTGCGTAATAGATGATAGGAGTGAGTGATGCAGGGCAGCCCGGCGTCCTCAAGCGCCAGACGAGGGGAGGCAGGTGTGCGTAATAGATGATAGGAGTGAGTGATGCAGGGCAGCCCGGCGTCCTCAAGCGCCAGACGAGGGGAGGCAGGTGTGCGTAATAGATGATAGGAGTGAGTGATGCAGGGCAGCCCGGCGTCCTCAAGCGCCAGACGAGGGGAGGCAGGTGTGCGTAATAGATGATAGGAGTGAGTGATGCAGGGCAGCCTGGCGTCCTCAAGCGCCAGACGAGGGGAGGCAGGTGTGCGTAATAGATGATAGGAGTGAGTGATGCAGGGCAGCCTGGCGTCCTCAAGCGCCAGACGGGGGAAGAACGGGAGCAGACGTGACAGTACCTCCCCCTCCTAGGGGCGCCACCCGGCGTCCCACCTGGGTGAACCGGCCGAGACATGGGCGCTGAGCAAGCCTGGCAAGCCGGCTGAGGTGTGGGAGCCCAACGAACCGGCCGGAGCGTGAGAGCCTGGCGAGCCGGCTGAGGTGTGGGAGCCTAACGAACCGGCCGGAGCGTGAGAGTCTGGCGAGCAGGCTTAGGCAAGACACCTGTAGATCCCGCTGCAGCGAGGAGACGTGATGCAGGGCAACCTGGCGCCCTCGAGAACCAGGGGGGGGGAAAGCGGGAGCAGACGTGACATGGGGAGGCTTGCATGCCGAAGAACACCATCCCAAACATGAAGCATGGGGGTGGCAGTGAGAATGGTACATGGTGGTACTGGCACGTGGTGGTACATGGTGATAATGGTACATGGCGGTACTGGAACATGGTGGTACATGGTGTTAATGGTACATGGTGGTACTGGCACATGGGTACATGATGATAATGGTACATGGTGGTACTGGTACATGGTGGTGCTGGTACATGACGCTAATGGTACATGGTGCTAATGGTACATGGTGATACTGGTACTCCAACACCTTGTACATGGTGGCACTGGTAATGGTGGTACTGACAATGGTGGTACTGGAAATGGTGCATGGTGGTAATGGTACATGGTGGTACTGGAAATGGTGCATGGTGGTAATGGTACATGGTGGTACTGGTTATGGTGGTAATGGTGCATGGTGTTCATAACAAGCTGAGTCTCATGTATTTCCTGTCATTCTCTCTTTGTTAGCTTGGAAGGAAGGATATGTGTGAATGGGACGGTCGGTGTCACTGTGCAACCAACCTTGATGGTCTCAACAACAGGCATTGGAGCTTGTTTGTTTAAACACATTTATATATTCTATGCTGTCATGTTTTATAGAATGTGTCAATCTTTACAATACATTGTACTTCTCTCTCTCCCCTATCACTCCCGCTCTCTCTTTCTCCCTCTCTTCATCTCTCTCCCCTTCTCTCCCTTCTCTTTGCATCTCTCTCCCCTCTCTCCCTTCTCTTTGCATCTCCCCCCATCTCTCTCCCTCTCTCTCCCAGCTCTCTCCCCTCTCTCTGTGGTGATCAATGTACTCTCAGGGCTTATGCTGCTCTAGTGAAGGATGTGTGACAAGGGTAATGAAGGTCGTATTGTAGTGTGAGACTGATCACACTCTCTGATTGGACAATTTCTCTGTGGCTGGTCATCATGTTGTGAAGATTGTATAGATGCTGAGCTGTCCTTCTCCTTTCCACCAAACCTCTCCTACCTCTCCATATCCTATGTGACTGGAATATAGGACAGAGGAGAGGAGGGAGAGGAGGGGAGGGGAGAGGGAGGAAGGAGGAGAGGAGGGGAGAGGAGAGGAGGGGAGAGGAGGAGGGAGGGGAGGAAGGAGGGAGAGGAGGAGGGGAGAGGAGGGGAGGAGGGAGAGGAGGAGGAGGAGAGGAGAGGAGGGGAGAGGAGGAGGGAGGGGAGAGGAGGGAGGAGGGAGAGGAGGGGAGGGAGGGGAGGGAGAGGAGGGGAGGGAGGGGGGAGGGAGGGGAGGAGGGAGGAGGAGGAGGAGAGGAGAGGAGGAGAGGAGGGAGAGGAGGAGGAGAGGAGAGGAGAGGAGAGGAGGAAGGAGAGGAGAGGAGGGGGAGGAGGGGAGAGGAGGGAGGGAGAGGAGGGAGAGGAGGGAGAGGAGAGGAGAGGAGGGGAGAGGGAGGGGAGGAGGAGAGGAGGGGGAGGAGGGGAGAGGAGGGAGAGGAGGGGAGGGAGAGGAGAGGAGGGGAGAGGAGGGAGAGGAGGGGAGGGTGATGATGATAACATGTGAAATGCTCCAAAATGTATCTAAATCTGGGGTGGAATTAAAGCAAATGTACATTACAGCAATAATATAACCCAGATATAAACACTAGGCTTTAACCACACAGGACTAGGAAGCGAGATTCTGTAGTGATTAAAGAGAGGAACACACAAACTGACAGAGTGGTTCAGTTCTGTACCATACAGAATCTGCTATATTGACAGAGTTGGGTCCTGAGACTAAGGTAGTGAAGGACTAGCTGTGTGTGTGTGTGTGTGTGTGTGTGTTTCTGAGCAGAGCTCCATTGATGTCAAAGAATGCTGGTGGAGTGCTGTAGAGATGGTTGTCCTTCTGGAAGGTTCTCTCATCTCCACAGAGGAACTCTGGAGCTCTGTCACAGTGACCATCGGGTTCTTGGTCACCTCCCTGACCAAGGTCCTTCTCCCCCCGATTGCTCAGTTTGACCGGGTGACCAGCTCCAGGAAGAGTCTTGGTGGTTCCAAACTTCTTCCATTTAAGAATGATGGAGGCCACTATGTTCTTGGGGACCTTCAATGCTGCAGAATGTTTTTGGTAGCCTTCCCCAGATCTGTGCCTCGACACAATCCTGTCTCGGAGCTCTAAGGACAATTCCTTCAACCTCATGGCTTGGTTTTTCCTCTGACATGCACTGTGGGGCCTTATATGGACAGGTGTGTGCCTTTCCAAATCATGTCCAATCAATTGAAGGATGGTCAAAGGAAACAGGATGCACCTGAGCTCAATTTCGAGTCTCATAGCAAAGGGTTTGAATAATTATGTAAATAAAGTATCTGTTTTTTTAAAATGTTAATACATTTGCAAAAATGTCTAAAAACCTGTTTTTGCTTTGTCATTATGTGTGTAGATTGATGAGGAACATTAGTTATTGAATCCATTTTAGAATAAGGCTATAATGTAACAAAATTTGGTAAAAGTCAAGGGGTCTGAATACTTTCCCGAATGCACTGTATATACATTTTTGCAGTGCTCATTATGAACCCACTAATATCACAGTGGAGAGAGAGAGAGAGAGAGAGAGAGAGAGAGAGAGCGAGAGAGCGAGAGAGAGAGAGAGAGAGAGAGAGAGAGAGAGAGAGAGAGAGAGAGAGAGAGCGAGAGAGAGAGAGAGAGAGAGAGAGAGAGAGAGAGAGAGAGAGAGAGAGAGAGAGAGCGAGAGAGAGAGAGAGAGAGAGAGAGAGAGAGAGCGAGAGAGAGAGAGAGAGAGAGAGAGAGAGAGAGAGAGATTATTGCTGTCATTGTAAGAACAGAATATTGAAGGGATCAATTCTCTCCATCAGATGCAATCCTGCTACTATTGGATGTGCTTATAGGGCTTCTTCTGCTGTACAATCGGCTTTACTTTGTTTAATTCACTTGACAGAAGACTGTACAGAAGACATTATAGTTGTAGTAACCAAGACTGTATATTTACAGTGAGAGTCCAGCGGTATCATCAGTGTGGACAGGAGAACATAGAGCTGTGGACAGGAGAGTATAGAGCTGTGGACAGTAGAACATGAGCTGTGGACAGTAGAGTATAGAGCTGTGGACAGTAGAACATGGAGCTGTGGACAGTAGAGTATAGAGCTGTGGACAGTAGAATATGGAGCTGTGGACAGTAGAACATAGAGCTGTGGACAGTAGAACATAGGGCTGTGGACAGTAGAACATGGAGCTGTGGACAGTAGAACATGGAGCTGTGGACAGTAGAACATAGAGCTGTGGACAGTAGAACATAGAGTTGTGGACAGTAGCACATGAGCTGTGGACAGTAGAGTATAGAGCTGTGGACAGTAGAACATAGGGCTGTGGACAGTAGAACATGGAGCTGTGGACAGTAGAACATGGAGCTGTGGACAGTAGAACATAGAGCTGTGGACAGTAGAACATAGAGCTGTAGACAGTAGAACATAGAGTTGTGGACAGTAGCACATGAGCTGTGGACAGTAGAACATAGAGCTGTGGACAGTAGAGTATAGAGCTGTGGACAGTAGAACATAGGGCTGTGGACAGTAGAGTATAGAGCTGTGGACAGTAGAACATGGAGCTGTGGACAGTAGAGTATAGAGCTGTGGACAGTAGAACATGGAGCTGTGGACAGTAGAACATGAGCTGTGGACAGTAGAACATGAGCTGTGGACAGTAGAGTATAGAGCTGTGGAGCGGCAGGGTAGTCTAGTGGTTAGAGCGTTGGACTAGTAACCGAAAGGTTGCAAGTTCAAATCCCCGAGCTGACAAGGTACAAATCTGTCGTTCTGCCCCTGAACAGGCAGTTAACCCACTGTTCCTAGGCCGTCATTGAAAATAAGAATTTGTTCTTAACTGACTGGCCTAGTTAAATAAAAGGTAAGGACAGTAGAACATAGAGCTGTGGACAGTAGAACATAGAGCTGTGGACAGTAGGAACACAGAGCTGTATATTGGAGATAACTGCTAGCCTCCCGCAGGAAGACACTGAGAAAGATTACGTCCCAAATGGCATCCTATTACCTTTGTAGTGCACTACTATTGACCCAGGCCCATAGGGCTGTAGTGCACTACAAAGGGAATAGAGTCCCAATTAGGACACGTGCTAAGAGTGACAGACACTCGATCCTAAGGTGCCGCTCACACTCCCCAGAGGGGCGGAGAGAGTGAGAGGGAGACAATTGATCAACACTCCGATAATGAGAGAGACGTTCAAGATTGGTGGAGAAAGAGTATAGTGCAATTTGGGACACACTTCTAGTCTCGCTGCTTTAAGAATCCTCTTCAATGTAAAGGACTCAAATTATGAGCCATTTTTTAAATGTGCAAAACATCAATATATTGAGGATATTTTGACTCCCAAGGGATTAAAGACCAGGTTGGTAAAACACAACCAGAGGAGATAAATGATGAAGGTGCTGTAGATATAAAATAGAGAAAAGCTTAATGGCTTCATGTGTATTATGTTCTGTTTTTCACTTCATTTTATTACAATCTGCTCGGTAACAGAGATGATGATACCACACTGCAGTGTTCCCTCTG